>NC_045993.1:11381545-11664045 GCF_010909765.2 Amblyraja radiata | reverse complement strand
ATGTACTAAACCAGAGGTGGCGCAGCGGTAGAGTTGCTGCCTCACAGCGCCAGAGACCCGGGTTCCATCCTGACCACGGGTGCTGTCTCTACGGAGTTTGTATGTTGTCCCTGTGTCTGTGGTTTTTCTCCCACACTCCAAAGACGTAGAGGTTTGCAGGTTAATTGGCCTAGTAGGTAATTTGTAGGTAACCTAGTAGGTTATATGCAGGTAAAATAGTAAATTGTCCCTAATGTGTTGGATAGTGTTAGTTTATG
This sequence comes from Amblyraja radiata, assembly GCF_010909765.2. Lineage (NCBI taxonomy): Eukaryota > Metazoa > Chordata > Chondrichthyes > Rajiformes > Rajidae > Amblyraja > Amblyraja radiata. The sequence goes on along the minus strand of NC_045993.1, from coordinate 11,663,788 downwards.
TGGTCAGAGCAGACTCGGTGGGCCGAAGGTCCCTTTTCCATGATGTTCCATGATTCTCAAAAAGGCTGGCAGTATCATCAAAGACCCACACCATCCTGGCCACACACTCATCTACCTGCGACCTTCAGGTAGAAGGTACAGGAGCCTGAAGACTGCAACAACCAGGTTCAGGAATAGCTACTTCCCCACAGCCATCAGGCTATTAAACCTGGCTCGGACAAAACTCTAATTATTAATAACCCATTATCTGTTATTTGCACTTTATCCGTTTATTTATTCATGTGTGTATATATTTATATTATGGTATATGGACACACTGATCTGTTCTGTATTCATGCCTACTATGTTCTGTGTGCTGAAACAAAGCAAGAATTTCATTGTCCTATCAAGGACACATGACAATAAACTCACTTGAACTTCTCTAACTTCTAAAATCTAGAGGGCATAGCTATAAGAAGAGAGGATAATGGATAAGTGCGGGACAATTCTTACACACACAGAGTGGTAGGTGCCTGGAATACAATGCCCGGAGTGGCAGTGGAGCCAGATACGATAGTGGTGTTTTTAAGAGGCTTGTAGATAGACCCATGGAAGAGCAATGAATAGAAGGATTATGAATCATTTACAAGCAGAGGAGATCAGTTAAACCTGGCATCATGTTCGGCACAAACACAGTGGGTCAAAGGGCCCGTTCCTGTGCTTCTATGTTTTTTAAATGATTGAGGGGGGGATCTTATAGAAACTTACAAAATCCTTAAGGGGTTGGACAGGCTAGATGCAGGAAGATTGTTCCCGATGTTGGGGAAGTCCAGAACAAGGGGTCACAGTTTAAGGATAAGGGGGAAGTCTTTTAGGACCGAGATGAGGAAAACATTTTTCACACAGAGAGTGGTGAATCTCTGGAACTCTCTGCCACAGAAGGTAGTTGAGGCCAGTTCATTGGCTATATTTAAGAGGGAGTTAGATGTGGCCCTTGTGGCTAAAGGGATCAGGGGGTATGGAGAGAAGGCAGGTACAGGATACTGAGTTGGATGATCAGCCATGATCATATTGAATGGCGGTGCAGGCTCGAAGGGCCGAATGGCCTACTCCTGCACCTATTTTCTCTGTTTCTATGTCTATGTTCTAAATGATTGTCTAAGGGCAAAGCCAGAGGATGCTGCAGTTTGCCATGGAAACCAAACTAGGTCGCTCCTGTGCTTCAGGACAAAGAAAAATAACCGGATATGTTTAGTTGCGACTCCAGTGCCATGTTCAGTGTCCTAGACCAACCAGGGATGGGCTGTACGCCAGCAAGCTAACGTCGACACACCCGAAACAAATAATTAACATTAAATTGGATTCAGATTAAAGCTGCCTCCTCACCAGCATGTTCAAACTGTGTATTCTTCAGGTTCAGACCCTTCTTCAGACTTCAAACTATGCACTGAAGAAGGGTTTCGACCCGAAACGTCACATAGCCAGTCTTTTTCTCCAGACATGCTGGCTGGCCCGTTGAGTTACTCCAGCATTTTGTGTCTATCTTGGGTTTAAACCAGCATCTGCAGTTCCTTGTTTAAGAAGGAACTGCAGATGATGGAAAAGTCTGAAGAAGGGTTTCGACCCGAAATGTTGCCTATTTCCTTCACTCCATAGATGCTGCCTCACCCGCTGAGTTTCTCCAGCATTTTTGTCTATCTGCAGTTCCTTCCTATACAAAACAGTGTATTGTTGGCTGTTATTTCACATTGGGAGCAGCTTGTTCGGTGTTGGTCGTGTAAAAAAGGTCTCAGATCAGGGGTGGGTTTGGGTTTAGGTTCTTTGTAGTGGGGCAGTGGGCGGTGGGGGTAGCTTGGTCCTATCCAGCGGAGTGCGTGCCAGAAGGAACATAGAGAGGCATCAACAAGGCTCAATGTCACAAAGGAAGGTGTGGAGAAAGTTGGAACTGGGACAAGTCCACATACCGATCCCGTGACTTAACCTGGTTGCAGTTGTACAGTCAGCACTCCTCTGCCTGCACCTTGCACATCGGCTCCATGTGCAGTGGTCACACACGCAATGTCGGAGGGCAAGCCATCAAACCTTACTTGTTCTGAAGGAGGTCCTCCATGGGTGTTTGTAGGCCGTCGTCTCCAGGATAATGTGCGATGGGAAAGAGTGGTGTAGGAATGGGGTCCGCTGTGCAACAACTATTGAATAGCTGAGGATCCTGACGGGAATCTCTCTGACTACGCCACATGTGGGGAATATCAATAAACACGTTATCTCTCCCATTGGACTCAGTCCAAGACTCATTAGATACATGCAAAATGCTGGAGTAACTCAGCGGGGCAGGCAGCATCTCTGGAGAGAAGGAATGGGTGACGACAGATCAAAGCGGATGGTGATCAAGGAAATGTAAAATGGTTCATTGTTGGCTGAGGGGAAGTTGACAACGAGGTATACATATTGTAAAATGAATCAGGAGGACAGTGAAACTAGTCAGAGAACTAGGGTGGGGGAGGGACAGAGAGAGAGGGTAAGCAAGGGTTACTTGAAATTGGAGAAATCAATATTTGTATTGTATCAATATCTGCACAAGCAAAATATGAGGGGCTGCTCCTCTGATGTGTGTGTGGCCTCACTCTGACAATGGAGGAGGCCCAGGACGGAAATGTCAGTATGGGAATGTGAATGGGAAGAGGAGTTAAAGTGTTTGGCAACTGAGAGATCTTGTAGCCCAAGGTGGACTGAGCGAAGGTGTTCAGCGAAACGATGGCCCAGTCTGCGCTGAACCATTTAGCCCAGACCAAGTGTAGGCTTGGCAATCGTTTCGCCGAACACCTCCGCACGGTCCGCTTTAACCAACCTGACCTCCCGGTGGCTCAGCACTTCAACTCCCCCTCCCATTCCATGTCCAACCTCTCTGTCCTGGGCCTCCTCCACGGCCAGAGTGAGCAACACCGGAAATTGGAGGAACAGCACCTCATATTCCGCTTGGGCAGTTTGCATCCTGGTGGCATGAACATTGAATTCTCACAATTCTGTTAGCCCTTGATGTCTCCTCCCCTTCCCAGCTCTCCCTCAGCCCTCGGGCTCCTCCTCCTCCTTTTTCCTTTCTTCTCCCCGCCCCCCATCAGTCTGAAGAAGGGTTTCGGCCCGAAACGTCGCCTATCTCCTTCGCTCCATAAATGCTGCTGCACCCACTGAGTTTCTCCAGCATTTTTGTCTACCTTCGATTTTTCAGCACATGCAGTTTGTTCTCAAACACCGCATTCTGGTGTTCGTACACCACTGTTCCGATCCACATAAACACAAGAACACCCGCTCGTTTTGATCAGAAGGGTCTTGTCCCGCGTCCAACAACTTCTGCAGCTGTCTCCCTGCCCGAAGCGTTTGAACTTTCCATTCTGTCAGCAAGAGGCAGTTTCAAGGCTTCCACTGCCTGGGAGCAGAGAGGCTTCACAGTGCCGACACAGTGACAGCAGCCGGCTGTGGGAAGGAGCGTGATAAATGTGCACGAACTGTGCGCAGAGGGCTGTCACTGCAGTATTCCAGCTGGCATAGGAGTCACCTGCCCCTTGCTGGTTGAGGTCACAGGTTGGGCGCAGGATGCTATCACTGCCCTGGCCAAGTGCCAGCACATGTTCCAACCCAGCAGAGCCTTTCACAGTCTCTCAACCAAACAAAACATGTGCAGCCTAGCTTGAAGTACAGGCAAACCTGACACCAGACTAATCAGCTGTGGCAGCTTTGTTGACTGAAGTCAGAGCAAAGATCTTAGATCTTTGGGTCAGAGCCAGCCAGTCGGTACTCTCTAAGGCACAGTCTGCCTTAGTAATTATCACCAAGGGAATGGGACTATTCCCCCCCTGACACCAACTAACTCTGCTGTTTGGCTCTGGCCTGGGTTACACAGATAAAGCTGATTGCGTTTGTTCCAAAGTCCGTGAAGTTTGAGGCATAACTTCTGGAACCGAAAAAAAAAATCATAGGGCGACTACTCCTTCCTCGAGAGGAAATAATACTACTTACTTTCTCAAATCAGTTCATGGACATCTTAAATCACCCCCTTGCAAGATGCCCAATGTCTACTTGACAAGCACTCCATCCACAACTAGGTAGAGTTGTGCGCCTTGGGCGCTGTCTGTGTGGAGTTTGAACGTTCTCCCTGTGTGACCGCGTGGGTTTTCTCTGGCAGCTCTGGTTTCCTCCTACATCCCAAAGACGTACAGGTTTGCAGGTTAATTGGCTTCTGTAACTTGTCCCCAGTGTGTAGGATAGAACGAGTGCAGGGGTGGGGAACCTTTATGTTGGAAGGTCGCATTAAGTTAGCTGTAATCTAATAAGGCCGCATTGCAAGAAACATCAATTAGATATAGGATTATTTCGTTGAATCTTCTTTAACTCTTTGGTATTTTAAATACGTTCATTTTAAGATTAAAATAAAAATAATAAATGATGAACAAAAGCATATTAATAAAAATAAAAGGATTTGTTCTACAAAATTTGGATTCATTCAAAAGGCCGCACTTAATGGCCTAGAAGGCCGCATGCAGCCTTAAGGCCGCAGGTTCCCCACCCCTGAACTAGTGCATGGGTGATCGATGGTCGGCAGGCCAAAGGACCTGTTTCTACACTGTATAACCATATAACATATAACAATTACGGCACGGAAACAGCCCATCTCTGCCCTTCTAGTCCGTTACTCTCACCTAGTCCCATCTACCTGCACTCAAACCATAACCCTCCATTCCTTTCCCGTCCATATACCTATCCAATTTATTTTTAAACGATAAAAACGAACCTGCCTCCACCACTTCCACTGGAAGCTAAACTAAACTTTCATTCCAACAATCCCTAGTGCATAGTGGATTCAATGTGCAACATCTTAAAAATGCTGTGCCGTTATTTGCTTAAGCTAATTAGACAGCAAATCCTGAAACCAGAACCATGCCAAGGACAATCCTTTGAGCACTAGATACTAAGGGGCTGTGCACCAGCCTCTCTCATACATTTGAATGAAGCAATCTGAAAGGATGAAACATTAGTAATATTGATATTTTGATAGGTAATGTATTCAGTTACGAGGTGGGGAAAATTAAGTAACAACATAGAAACATAGAAAATAGGTGCAGGAGGAGGCCATTCAGCCCTTCGAGCCAGCACCGCCATTCAATGCGATCATGGCTGATCGTCCTCAATCAATAACCCGTGCCTGCCTTCTCCCCATATCCCTTGACTCCACTAGCCCCTAGAGCTCTATCTAACTCTCTCTTAAATCCATCCAGTGATTTGGCCTCCACTGCTCTCTGTGGCAGGGAATTCCACAAATTCACAACACTCTGGGTGAAAACGTTTCTTCTCACCTCAGTCTTAAATGGCCTCCCCTTTATTCTAAGACTGTGGCCCCTGGTTCTGGACTCGCCCAACATTGGGAACATTTTTCCTGCATCTAGCTTGTCCAGTCTTTTTATAATTTTATATGTTTCTATAAGATTCCCCCTCATCCTTCTAAACTCCAGTGAATACAAGCCTAGTCTTTTCAATCTTTCCTCACACGACAGTCCCGCCAACCCAGGGATCAATCTCGTGAACCTACGCGGCACTGCCTCAATCACAAGGATGTCCTTCCTTAAATTTCTTTCCTCAAACATGTTCTGGTTGTATTTCTTTATAAGTTATGAAAAGGATAACATGCTTAGCCTTTCTGCTGAGGAAATGTAAACGCGGAGAGCTTCTTGCCCGAGGAATCTATGCTAACGGCCCTCCCGGTGACATACAACATCTGACCAATTTGTACTATTAAGTGGGGGCAGGATTGAGATACAAGGTCATAAGTGATAGGAGCAGAATTAGGCCATTCGGCCCATCAAGTCTACTCCGCCATTCAATCATGGCCGATCTATCTCTCCCTCCCTATCCTAACCCCATTTTCCTGCCTTCTCCCCATAACATCTGACACCCATACTAATCAGGAATCTATCTATCTCTGCCTTAAACATATCTACTGACTTGGCCTCCACAGCCTTCTGTGGCAAATAATTCCACAGATTCACCACCCTCTGACTAAATACATTTCTCCTCATCTTTTTACAAGGGACATTGATAGGATAGACTACAGGAAACATTTTCTCGTAGATTAGAGGTAGATGAGAGGATGAATTTTTGGTGAGTAAGAAATTTGGAGGGAAAATGAGGGAGACCCCCTTCACCCAGAGAGATAAGTCCCTGGAATGCACTGTCAGAGAGAGAGAGAGAGAGGTTGACGCTGAGTCAGCATTTAAGTGTTCGGATGTGAGCACTTGAAACACTTTGGCACAAAAGACCAGGTGGTGGGTCCTGTGAATGAGACGGTACCAGCCATGAAACTATTCATAACCATGTAATTATATGTTTAGTTTAGTTTAAGAAGGAACCACAGATGCTGGAAAATCGAAGGTAGACAAAAATGCTGGAGAAACTGAGCGGGCGAGGCAGCATCTATGGAGCGAAGGAAATGGGCAACGTTTTGGGCCGAAACACTTCTTAAGACTGAGATACAAGGTCATAAAGAATAGGAGTATTCGAATGCACTCCAATGCAACTGAAGATTAAGGATAAGGGGGAAATCTTTTAAGACCGAGATGAGAAAAACATTTTTCACACAGAGAGTGGTGAATCTGTGGAATTCTCTGCCACAGAAGGTAGTTGAGGCCAGTTCATTGGCTATATTTAAGAGAGAGTTAGATGTGGCCCTTGGGGCTAAAGGTATCAGGGGGTATGGAGAGAAGGCAGGTACAGGATACCGAGTTGGATGATCAGCCATGATCATATTGAATGGCCTACTCCTGCACCTATTTTCTATGTTTCTATGAAGAAGGGTTTTGGCCCGAAACGCTGTTTAGTTTAGTTTATTGGTTTAGAGATACAGCGGGGGAACAGTCCCTTCGGCCCAATGTGTCCGTGCCGACCAGCAACTCCCTGCATATTAACGCTATCCTACACACACTAGGGACAATGTTTACATTTACCTGTACGTCTTTGGAGCTTGAAGAGTAATATTCCTGGCCAATATTTATGCTCACTGAGGATGACCCAATGTATCATCTGCTGTTTGTGGGATCTTATCACAGGCACTACACATCGTTTTGTTACCTACATTATAGTATGTCACTATCCCCAAGCATCATAAGCCATCAGGGTTGTTAAAAGGCAATACAATAAAATTGCAGGAATATACACTTCTCAAAGATGCTCCTCACATCCTTTCTTGAATCTTTTTGTCCCAGCAACTCATCTGCTGCAATATCTAATAATGGTTTCAGAAATGCAGTTTTGACCTTACTTTTATCACTACTAGCACCTAGAACGTAAATGGATCAGGAATTAGAATCCTTATCCTTGCGTGAGCCAAGCTCACATCAGCACAATGGGTAGGAAAGAACTGCAGATGCTGATTTAATTGGCTATATTTAAGAGGGAGTTAGATGTGGCCCTTGCGGCTAAAGGGATCAGGGGGTATGGAGAGAAGGCAGGTACGGGATACTGAGTTGGATGATCAGCCATGATCATATTGAATGGCAGTGCAGGCTCGAAGGGCCGAATGGCCTACTGCACCTATTTTCTATGTTTTTAAATCAAAGATAGACACATATTGCTGGAGTAACTCAGCGGGACAGGCAGCATCTTGGAGAGAAGATATGGGTGACATTTCAGGTCGAGACTGAAGGAGGGTCTCGACCCAAAACGTCACCCATTCCCTCTCTCAAGAGATGCTGCCTGTCCCGCTGAGTTACTCCAGCATTTTGTGCCCGTTTCACAGATCAGCAAAGGTAGAAGTGGGGTAAGGGAGGGGCAAAACAAGACACCATCAAAACATTTAATTTGCTGCATTTATTTAATATAAATCTGTTACATTGGTGGCAAGATTTAACAATTAAAAAAAAAAAAGCCAAAAAATTGGTTTCAAAATGATCAGGGAGTAAATGACAATTGCTTCTTCCTTGCTGGCCCTCAACTTCAGTTCCACGTCATTCGAGTGGTCTGCCCAAGGAAATCTTCCAGTTAATGACAAAGTGTTTGTGTTTCTGCTGTAGGCAAGTATGTGCCCGACAGTGGAGCAAAGCGAAGCTGGAGATGTTGGCACGGTCGTGACGTTAAAACAAACCGCTGGGAATACTCAGCATGTCAGGCGGCATCCACAGAGAGAGAAACAGAAGGCAAATGGCCCTTCAGAATACTAACCGTTTCTCTTTCTACAGATGCCTGACTGGTTGAATATCTGCAGCGGTTTCCTTGTATCATTCCTCGCCACCATGCACTTGTTTAGAGTCCAGCAGTGTCCTTCATATTAAGCAGGGAGTTTCCACAGTTCTTAGACCCAGGCAAGTTACAAATTGTCACTTGCCACACAAAGCTGCTCACTCTTCTCTCCAATTCCACTGCTGCACCCATTTAGTACATGCGTTGGCAGCGCATGCCAGCAATCGCTAGAGACATGTAGTAATCTTGATCCACTTCCCAACAAAGGACTGCAAACATGGGATGATTTCCACCTCCCCTCGTTCTTCTCCATTGATCTGGGCAAGGGAGCAGAGGCAGGTTTTACTGGGAATAGTGCCTCGCTGTTGGAGAGTCTCTGCTGGCAATTGAATCCAAGAATCTTATCACTCGAATGCAACAGAAGTTGGACTGCTTTTATTTTGGGGGAAAAAACAGCAAATTATATTAAATGCATAACAATGACATCATTAGTGGACTCCGACCACTTTCACAGTGAAGGCTTGATCCCCATCCATAATACTGACAACAGTGTTCCAAACACTCTAAGTTGTGGAGGGATTATGTTCCTTTAAAAAAAACATCCACATTGTGATTTTCTGTAACGTAAACCCTCTTCTCATCGTACTCGGAGCCTGCTGAATAGAAGGATGGAGGGGAACACCACTTGAAGGTCATATGGGTGTCAGGAGTTACGGGGAGAAGGCAGGAGAATGGGGTTGAGAGGGGAAGATAGATCAGCCACGATTGAATGGTGGAGTTGACTTGATGGGCCGAATGGCCTAATTCCGCTCCTATCACTTACTCATGGAGGACACAGCAACAGAAAGCTTTACGCATCAACGCCGAGCTGAATCTCTCCTTCCCGCTCTCTATCAATTCTCTCTTCCTTTCCCAATTCTTACCAGCCAAAGGTCACCCACCCCTTCTCTCCAGAGATGCTGCCTGTCCTGCTGAGTTACTCCAGATTTGTGTGTCGATCAAAGATATCTTCAGTGCATCAACAAAGTAGTCTTTCTTTGCTGACTCTTTGACTTTTATTTAACTATGTACGCACTGTAATATGAAGAGCATTTGCTTCCCTAGCCGTGGTTGCTGAAGGAATCCAAAGCTGAGACCAAAGAGCTCTATACATTGGCAGCAAAGATTGAAATCAGCTACTTTTTTTTTCTGGTCGCCAGTACTAGACCCAGTTGGTTTCGGCCCGAAACGTTGCCTATTGCCTTTGCTCCATAGATGCTGCTGCACCCACAGTGTTTCTCCAGCATTTTTGTGTGCTTCATGTGTATGGGTTCACGGATTTACAATACAAACTGCAGTCGGGTGCTGCCCTACCCTGGCACGCTGAATGTGATGGAGCAAGGCTGCTGCCAGGCCATTCTCTCCATCATGAAGTATGCAGTGTCACAACTTGGGCAGCTCGCCACAACTTCAAAAGTGTGTAGAAAGCCTTCTTCCCCTTTCACTTCCCCTCTCAGACAACAGTATTGCATTGGTGTGAGGACATCGTCCTTCAAGTGGTTAGAGATAAAGCAGAAGGGAGTTCATGATGAATGTACTGCAGCAAGATTCCAGCAGAACAACTTTTCCGACCTGTCAAATGTTTGATAGTCTGCCTTTGTTAGTACATTGGTCAAAGTTCCACCAAGTATGAAGAGATCATGTGTTCAATATCAGGGGAAATGTTTGTTTCTGGCAGTAATTCATGACTGCTCACTCCTGCTCAAGTGCACAAAGCTATCTTTATTAAAATGGATGATTAACCAAAGAGACTGTTGTGGTGGGATCTATTTTAGAACCAATGAGAGATGGAGTTAGCAGCATTTCTGAAGAGTCCAGACCACTGACTCTTGCGATACAAACCTTTCTTTAGGTGGAGAGCCTAAATCTATTTCATGATTTGATTTATTAAATAGTAGTGTTCCAACCTTTCTAGCGTTTTTGACTTTGCATTCTGATTCTAGTTGCTGCCTGTAGTCTCTACAAGGCATCGAATATAGGAGCAAAGAGGTCCTTCTGCAGCTGTACAGAGCCCTAGTGAGACCACACCTAGAGTATTGTGTGCAGTTTTGGTCCCCTAATTTGACAAAGGACATTCTTGCTATTGAGGGAGTGCAGCGTAGGTTTACAAGGTTAATTCCCAGGATGGCGGGACTGCCATATGCTGAGAGAATGCAGCGGCTGGGCTTGTATACTCTGGAGTTTAGAAGGATGAGAGGTTATCTCATTGAAACATACGATTGTTAAGGGCTTGGACACACTAGAGGCAGGAAACATGTTCCCGATGTTGGGGGAGTCCAGAACCAGGGGCCACAGTTTAAGGATAAGGAGTAAGCCATTTAGAACGGAGACGAGGAAACACTGTTTCTCACAGAGAGTGGTGAGTCTGTGAAATTCTCTGCCTCAGAGGGCGGTGGAGGCAGGTTCTCTGGATGCTTTCAAGAGAGAGCTAGATAGGGCTCTTAAAAATATCGGAGTCAGGGGAGAAGGCAGGAACGGGGTACTGACTGGGGATGATCAGCCATGATCACATTGAATGACGGTGCTGGCTCGAAGGGCCGAATGGCCTACTCCTGCACCCATTGTCTATTGTCTAATCCAAGTTAAGCGCAAGTTATGACTTCAGGACCCATACCGCCCAACTGGGCAAAGCAGGATCACCACAGGAGCACGTGCAGCTGGGAAGAAACTGGGAGGAAACGCGGGGCCCGGGACACTTCGGATTCTACAGTGGCGCCCGCCCAGCAGTGTCCCACATGCGGCGAGCCTTCCGGGCCCGGATCGGTCTCACCAGTCACCTCCAGACACAAAAACAAAAACACTGAAGGTCATGGTCTTCTTCGACTACGAAGGACGAACAACAACAACAACAAAGCTTTGACGCTGCCAAAAGGTAGCTGGGATGGACACAAAATGCTGGAGTAACTCAGCAGGACAGGCAGCATCAGGAGTCAGTTTTCGATTTAAACTAGCATTTGCAGTTCTTCCCTACACAAAAGGTAGCGGGGGGGAGGGGGGGGGGGGGGGGCAGTTTGTGTATTGTGTGCAATAACGGCTACAGGTTTCACAGCATGACAGGAGATTGCAACCTCCTGGGGCAAGATTTACCAGCCGATGAGAGGGCCGCCACAGCAACCTCTCCCGGCCATCAGTGTCATTTTAGGATTTCATTCAAAATAAACATTTAGTTGGGACGTGGAGGATCATACAAGCATCTCAAACCTTTACAAGCTTGGGCAAATCAGTTTCTCGATAAACACTTCCAGGTCATCTTCACTTTTAACTCCTGCGAACCTGCCCACGATGTCACCATCTTTAATAGCTATTACAGTCGGGACTGCAGCCACCTGCAAAAGAAAGAACTTTACATTTGCATTTGTGCAATCGGAACTCAAAGTATAACACCTCACAAAATCCCTTTCAACGCAAGTGTTGGTGGGAGTCTGATTGGGGATGATCAGCCATGATCACATTGAATAACGGTGCTGGCTCGAAGGGCAGAATGGCCTACTCCTGCACCTATTGTCTATGATGCTGGCCCTTTACAATACCATTTATTGTCATTTGAGCCTCAGTGAGGCTCAAACGAAATTCCGTTTCCACAGCCATACAAACAAAGACAATTCCTACAGACATACACACAAATTAATTCACACAAACATCCATCACAGTGAACCCACTGTGATGGAAGGCAAAGTCTTTTCTCTCCCCTGTTCTCCATTTCTCTCCCGATGTCCAAGCCCCAGGCGGGCGATGATAAGTCACACGGCCATTCTAGGCCGTGCCGGGCGATTTACGGCCCCGCTCCCGGTCTAAAAGTCACAATGTTGGAGCCGCGCCGGGCGATGTACGGCCCCGCTCCGGGTCGTTCCAACCCCGCGACACGGGCTGGAGAAGCCGCGTTGCGGGAGCTCCGGGAAGCGGTCTCTCCACCCGGACCCGCGAGCTCCCGATGTCCCAGTCCACCGGACCTGCGGCTGCGTTGCTGGAGCCTCCGAGCCCCAGGAGTCGAGTCGCAGCAGCGAGTCACCACCACTCCCCACACTCCGAGGCCGGCCAGCCCCACAATGGTGAGTAGTCCGCATCTCCGCAGGCTCCGTGACTGGAGCCCCCGGGTCGTTCAGGTTGGAGGCCGCTCCACGGTGCTAGGCCCCAACGACAACGGAGACCAGACAGGGAAAAGGTCGGGTCTCCCGGACAGGGAAGAGATTTTTAAACCGCTTCCCCCTCCCCCCCCCCGCCCCCACACATTTAAAACCAGTATTAAAAAACACCAACACTACATTTAACTAGACAAAAAAGAAAAAAAAGACAGACAGGCTGTAGGGGCCGCTGCAACGGGTGAGTCGCGCCGCCAATCTCCTCAGTAACTCAGTAACGCTGAAGTAACTCAGCGAGACAGGCAACATCTCTGCAGAGAAGGAATGGGTGACATTTTAGGTCGAGACCCTTCTTAAACCAGCATCTGCAGTTCCTTCCTACACAATTCCAGTCTCTCCCTTTGTAAGAACAGTGACATCGTTAGCCCGGAGCTAGAGATGACGAAAAGAACGCATCTAGAATTTTAATGCCAGAACTTTCAATACAGATAAGTACAAGTTCTTCCACAAAATGGCATTTGATGCCAAGTCAATTGCTAATTTTAAATTTGTGATCAAGAACAAAAGTTATTTTAAAAATTGAGAAACGGTAGGTATAGAGTTGGGTTATAAATCAGCTCTGCTCTTACTAAACAGAAACTTTATGGATCAAACAGCCTACTCTAGTTCCTATACTTATTTACATTTATATTCTTTTATCTGTTTAGGCAAATGTGGTGGAATTTATACAGCAAAATCCATAAACCAATTACTTGCTCTTGGTGATATTGATTAGAATAGGTAAATTGGACAACATATAAATAATTTGCTGCTCTACTAACAGCCCCGTGGGGATTTTGTACAGCTGTCAATGGGCCCCTGTTCTTCAATCCCAAAGATCAGCCTTTATAATAACACTCATTCAGCTGCAGAAGACCATTGGCAGGCGAGGTGGCCTCAAGGCAAGCAGCAATCAAATGTTTTTAGGTTCAAATCAAGAAAGCCACCAACCTGTGCCAAACGTGCACTAAAATTAGAACAGAAATCGCGAGAAATACTCAGCAAGTCAGGTAGCATCCTTCGATCTGAAATGTTAATTCTGCTTCCCATTCCACGATGCTGCCTGATACGCTGAGAGTTCATGACGTGTTTCATTTCATATCATTTTCATTGTATTAAAATTGGTTTTGCAGCTGGGCATAACTAAAGATTTACATTTTCTATTTAGACAGGTACATGGACAGTAAAAGTGTAGAGATATGGTCTAAACGCAGGCAAAAATTGACTGGCTTAGATGGGACATTTTGGTCGGCATGGACAAGTTGGGCTGAAGGGCCTGTTGCTGTGCTGTAAAGGGCCTGTGGCACTTGGGCATCACGCAGATGGCGCGCAAAGATTCTGTACATCCCAAAATCCTGGAGCGCAGCGAGCGACTGCCTACGTCACCACGCACGCGTAATGCGCGCCGTGACCCGTAAATGATGTCGTGTAAATGACACGCAAATGACAGGCCCTTCAGACTAACCAGAGCCCTGAAAAACAACTTACACCTGCATGGAAGATCTCCTCCACGGAGGTACAATATAATGGATGGTGTAGCTGGCACACAGGTGGACATGGCAAGAACAAGTTGCCAGCTGTTGCTCGTTTCAGGATCCGCGGCACCACACAAATCACAATAGTTCCTGTTAACCCTCTCAGTTCACTGCTGCAAGTTTGTGATCTAATTAGATAACTCAGTGGTATTTATTATTACATTTTTATATTCTGGAAAAATTGCTTTGATCTTGATTACACCGTCTGGAAGCAGATTTAACATTAACTTTTCAAAATTTGGGGGATTACAAAAAGTTATTTCAAAAAACTATCATGGTATGTTTAGACCAACTGGCTGCTGCTTTTAGTTTAGAGATACAGCATGGAAACAGGCCGTTCGGCCCACCGAGTCCGTGCTATCCAGCGATCCCCGCAAACTAACACTATCCTACACACACTAGGGACAATTTACAATTTTACCAAGCCAATTAACCTAGAAACCTGTACGTCTTTGGAGTGTGGGAGGAAACTGGAGCATCTGGAGAAAACCCACGCAGGTCATGGAGAGAACGTAAAATCCCGTACAGAATCCAGCATCCGTAGTCAGGATCGAACCCAGGTCTCTGGCGCTGCAAGGCAGCAACTCGACCGCTGCGCCACTGTGCTGCCGCCTATGCTGTTGAATTCCATTCAGAGTTGCTCAAGCATCCAGTAGGGGTGCTGCATTGGTGGCAGCCTCTGCCTACAGCCTGTTCGTCTTTTCAATCTTTTTTTTTTTCAGTTAGTTTAATGTCTGTTTTGGGGGGAAACTTTAACTTTTCTATGTGGGGGAGGGGGGCAGGGTAAGGGGGAAACTGTTTCCCAGTCGCTTCCTGGCGGGGACGAGACTATTTCTCCGAGTCGCGTCCTCGCCCCCCCACCTCACGGAGCAGAGCTGCAACAGCGGCGGCGCATCGCTGGATTCACCGCGGAGCGGGCGATACCTACCTGGAGCTCCGGAGCGTTGGGCCGCTGCTCCAACATCGTGGAGCTGCGGTTTGGGTGAGCTTCCAACGCGGGAGGCGCTGACCGTCATCGCAGAGTCCTGGGGCTCCTTGCAGAGGGCCGCCAGCATCAGTCTCCGCCCGGCGCGGCCTGCGGACTTTGGGAGCCGCGGACTCCGGTAGGAGGTGGCCGACTCTGTTGGCCAGGCCGCTGAGGACGTCCCCCAGCCCCGACGTCGGACTTACATCACCCCGGCAGTGCGAGCCTGAATATCGGGCCGCCCGGTAGCGGCGACTGGGGAGGGCTTGGGGAGGCCCCGACCACGGATGAACATTGGGGAACATTAGAGGAAGATGACCGACTTTGGTGCCTTCCCTCACAGTGGGAAACTTTGATTCTGCTGTGTGGGGATGTTTTATTTTAAATTCTATCGCGTGCTGTGTTCTTTATTTTTATTGTATGACTGTATGGTTATCTAATTTCACTGTGCCATCTGGCACATGTGACAAATAAATGTATCTTTTATCTTGTATCTTGCATCCAGGAATTCTTCCCCAACTTTCCACAATATCACAGGATGAATCTCAGAAGCCTCACAATTTTTATTGTCCCTTCTGCTTTTGGAGCTCTGCACAAGGTCACTGTAATGTGCGGAGTGGGGTCGAGGAAAGAGCGTTCACGTCGCGCCCCTGTTTCCACCACCACGCAAAGAAGCGCAAGATAGACACCATTGTAGGGTGGGAGATTGAAACCTACACGTGGTCCGCCCTGTTTCGACGAATGCGTGCACAATCAAATAAGATCAAATAGAACAAGTTGTCCTCCAACTTTAGGCTGTGCATGCCATACGCAAGAAGAAGAAGACACCATTGTATGCAGATGCCGAGAAATGTGTTCAGCTCTGGCTGAACAACTTCTAATCTTGCGTGTGGACTCGATAAGAAGAAGAAATCTGGAAACCATTTAATCTTGTCTGCCTATAAACCTCAATTCCCAGGAATTCAACTTGGGTCAAACACAACTTCTCTGCCCTTCCAAATTTATCAAGCATTCCATTCAGGAACGTCAGAGAGAGAAAAAAATGAACAGGCTGCACTGGACCCAAATTAAACAGTTCTGTTTAACTGCTCCCGAATGAGCCAGTGAGTCAGGGCACCCAGCTGTGAACAGGCAGATGTGGATTCAAGTCGGCTAAACCCACTTCATACCAGAAAGACTAAGAACCGCCTCACAATCTCAGTCCCACTGTACGAGGTAATTCAAGAGTTCTCCCGAGTTTTCCCTGATTCGAACTCGGAGAATTACGGTAATAGCCTTCGTAGGTACTTGGGGCTCTCGTAGACATTTTTCACTGTGTTGAAAAAACTTCACGAGTTACCGCGTTTCCAGAGTACCTGCCGTTAGCATTACGAGCCGCTACTATACATCCACGAGCTCTGACGTAGCCGCTACGTACTTACCATGAGTTTGATTTTTTTTTAATTTATTTTTTTAAACTCGGGAGAGCTCTTGAATTGCCTCGTACAGTGGGACAGGCCCTTCATATGCAATTTGCATGTCTGATTTTTTTCCTCTGGTTCAATAATGTGTAAAATGCCAAGTTGGGCCCCATTGGAATTCCGATGTGTACAGGACCCAGCAGTAGGCATCCATGATCATCTAATACCAGATGTATTATAGCCTCAACCCAAAACGTCACCCATTCCTTCTCTCCAGAGATGCTGCCTCACCCGCTGAGTTACTCCAACATTGTGGGTCTATCTACTATTAAAATATTGTCCTGGTCAACCTCCCATCTTGTGTAAACTTTGATCTCTTCCAACACTCATCCTTCTCTGCCTCCGAATCTTCCCAACCCTCAGCTCCTTCAACCTTCAAGCTATCCATTTTCATACAATTCACCTGGCAACAGGCAATCATGCCAGAGACCCAGTAATCATCAAGCCCCGTCAACATCAACCTAAAAGGCGGCAGGGCAGCAGAGTTGCTGCCTCACATCGCCAGTACCCCGGTTCGATCCTGACTACGGGTGTGATCTTGACTACGGGTGCTAGTCTGTACGGAATTTGTACGTTCTCCTCATGACCCGACTGGGTTTTCTCTGGGCTCTCCGGTTTCCTCCCACACTCCAAAGTTGGTTAATTGGCTTGGTATAATTGTAAATTGTCCTTAACGTGTGCAGGACAGGGCAAGTGTGCGGGGGATCACTGGTCGGCACGGATTCGGTGGGTCGATGGGCCTGCTTCCATGTGGTATCACTAAACTAAACGAGATGGGAATAGCAAGCACTGCGTGTTTCAATCATGTTGTGCAAAGGAGAGGGAACGTGAGTGTGCACTATTTACTCGATGGTGAGGCAGCCATTCCACAGCAATGAGCCTGGGCAGCAAGAGGAAGATCAAATCCTATAAACGTGCCTGTTCTTATGTTTAAAATTTCAGGATAGTTTTGAAACTTTAAATCAAGGAGATTTAATGGGGTGGAAGATTGCAACTTTCATCTGGTACGCCCTGTTTAGACTAATGCAATCAATTCGACATGCACAAACGGAAGATCAAATAGAACAAGGTGTCCAACAACTTTAAGCTGTGCACGCCACACGAAAGAAGAAGGAGATTTAAAATGGGTTTTAAAAATAATCCCGCTGGCGCAGCGGTGATTAAATCCTATGGCCATACCTTGTATTTCATGGCGAGGTCTGTCTGGTCATCTATGTCCACTTTGGCCATAATGACTTTCCCTTCCTGCTTTGCCACGATTTTCTCGAGCCTCGGACTGAGCATACGACAGGGGCCGCACCAACTGCAGAGCGGAAAGAAGCAGGATGTGTTAATAAGGACAATCACAACACGAGTCCGAAGTGTTTGTATCAAGAACTCAGTAACATTTGGAAGGCTATTTTGCCAACGGATGCACAGTATCTCTAACAACTCTTCCCTGGAGACGATACTCAACGTGTTTTTTTATTTTATTTTATTTATTAGAAGTACAACACAGAGGTACCTTTTTACAGGTTCCCAAAATTATGTTAACAATACATTCTCTGTACAACTTCCATTTAAAAAAAAAAAAATTCTTAAAATCTTTTTTAAGAGATAGATGAGAAATAAAGAGATAGTAAAGAATAAAAGGTACACAAAAAAGCTGGAGAAACTCAGCGGGTGCAGCAGCATCTATGGAGCGAAGGAAATAGGCAACGTTTCGGGCCGAAACCCTTCTTCAGACTGAAGAATAGAGTCTAGTGTGTGTGAAGAGAAAAAGAGCTAGTAAAGAAAAGAAATAAGTAGGAAAGTGAAGCAGGAGGGAGATTATCCACTCGCCACAAGGAGATGCTTTTTTATATTCTTGATCATCTTTCACCCATACCTGAAATTTTTAATTTTCACGATACTGTTGCACCACATGAATCCAAAAAATCAATAAATGGAGACCAACTCGTTAAGAATTGGTCTCGTTTGTCTATTAGGTGGAGTCTCATTTCTTCCAGTGTTGACCATCTAGTTCAGTGATTCCCAACCTGGGGCCATATGGGGGCCATGGCAAATTTCAGCGGGGCCACAGAAACATTTTGGGATTTAGGGGGCCACCGGCTCAATGAAGGGGACCACAGAGCTACCTAAATTTCAGTTCTAATAAATTTCAATCTATGTAGTTGAAATATATTTTTAATGTATGATTATAAATGGTTGTTTTATTGTACCCACAAAATATTTTTGATGTTTGTGGAATAGAATAAAAGAGAATATATGTGCAATTAATAGAGACTGATATTTTTATGGAAGGTATTATAACATTGAAGTACTTTTTTTCCACTAATAATGTCAGGGGGGGCGGCATAGAAAAATTAAACGATCCTAAGGGGGCCATGAGCTAAAAAAGGTTGGGAACCACTGATCTAGTTGATTGCAGGCTTCACCCCCCCCCCCCCCCCCCCAACCTCCCTCCCACCCCCAACCTCCCTCCCCTCCCCCCCCCCCACACACACAAACTTGATATTGTCCTCATTCATCATTCAGACACATTCAAGTAGATTTTAACAGTGATCAAAATTAGGGACAACTACTGATTTCTTCCTTTTAATACTAGAGTCAGCAACAATTCAACCTCGCAATCAATCCAGAAGAAGACAGATGAGTGCAAGACGTTTTCGTTATAGCATGGAAACAAGCCCTTCGGACCAGCGATCACCCACACACTAAGTTCCATCCTACACACTAGGGACAATTTACAGAAGCCAATTAACCTACAAAACCTGTACGTCTTTGGAATGTGGGAGGAAACCAGAGGATCCGGAGAAACCCCACATGGTCACAGGGAGAACGTACAAACTCCATTGAGGCAGCATCCATAGTCAGGATTGAAAATGGGTCTCTGGTGCTGAAATGCCCCTGTCCCACTTAGGAAACCTGAACGGAAACCTCTGGAGACTTTGCACCCCACCCAGGGTTTCCGTGCGGTTCCCGGAGGTTGCAGGTGGTTGCCGGAGGTTGCAGGTAGTGGAAGCAGGTAGGGAGACTGACAAAAACCTCCGGGAACCGCACAGAAACCTTGGGTGGGGCGCAAAGTCTCCAGAGGTTTCCGTTCAGGTTTCCTAAGTGGGGTAGGGGCATGAGGATGCAGTTCTACTGCTGCGCCATGATGCTAAGATTGGTTAACGTGAACCCAATTAAGGGGTCAAATCGGAGACTTTTTCTGCTCGATAATTGACTAATTGATAAGTGAGAAAGGTGGAGAAGGTTAAAGCCGAGACTACCCCAGAGGCCATGCATTTGCCCAACTAACTGCAATGAGAATTTTTCACGGAATCAAATTTGAATCAGACCCGACCCCTCAAGCTCTTATTCACCGCAGCCTTCAACAAATCTCGTGCAGCTCGTCAGACTTCTCCACACATACTACTGACACCAACCAACTTCTCTGGACACTCTCCAAACATCACAGCCGCACCTATGGCTTGGTATTAGTGTTCGATCTGATTTGTACTTTATAATTCACACACCCTAGATTGTGTTTCATTTGGCAGCTGCCATCTTACAATGAAGTGATGTCAATGAACTTTAGTCTCGGTCTGATCTTTGTAGCTGCACCTAATTACTTCTTGGGACCAATTGCATTTCCTATTTTTAGCACCAAGTGCACAATGCCCCACCTTTCATTAAATTGCAGCAGGTTGCTTCATTACACACCCTCCCTCCCTCTGGCCGCACAGTACTCTTTCAGTACTTCTGCTGAGCTGATCTCTGGGGGAATTTTGTTAACAGGTAGAACAGTCGCCTTGTGGGAGTGGACAATTAACACCAGCAACAGAGCTGGGGTTGGGACTACCACACAAGCCACATCCAAGAGGCACCAATTCAAGCCAAACTTGGGAGGGATCGAATACTACGCAAGGAGCCATTTTACTCCCACCACCTATGTACATCACACATACAGGTCTATCCAGTTTAGCATGTCGGGCAGTAATGCCAACACTAAATATGACAAAGGCAATGCTGAAAAAGATGGCGAAAGCAGATTCAGCCATGACTTTTAAAAGCAAGTAGGAAAAAACTGCAGATGCTAGTTTGAATTGAAGATAGACACAAAATGCTGGAGTAACTCAGTGGGACAGGCAGCATCTCTGGAGAAGTCTGAAGGTGACATTTCGGGTCGAGACCCTTCTTCAAACTCCAGTCTGAAGATGGGTCTCATCCTGAAACATACCCTGTTCCTGCCTTCACCCCATATCCCCTGACTCCGCTAACTTTAAGAGGCCTTCCTAGCTCTCTATTGAAAGTATCTAGCGAACCGGCCTCCACGGCAAAGAATTCCACAGACTCACAACTCTGTGTGAAAAAGTGTTTCCTCATCTCCGTTCTAAATGGCTTACCCCTTATTCTTAAACTGTGGCCCTGGTTCTGGACGCCCTCAACATCGGGAACATGTTTCCTGCCTCTAGCGTGTTCAAATCCTTAATAATCTTATATGTTTCAATAAGAACCCTCTCTCATCCTTCTAAACTCCGGAGTATACAAGCCCAGCCGCTCCATTCTCCCAGCATAAGACAGTCCCGCCAACCCGGGATTTAACCGTGTAAACCTACGCTGCACTCCCTCAATAGCAAGAATGTCCATCCTCAAATTAGGAGACCAAAACTGCACACAATACTCCAGGTGTGGTCTCACCAAGTCTTGTTACCTAATGCAATTAGCCATCTTTGCTGTAGGTTTCTAAGAAGCTAAGTAGCAGTAGGCTATTTGACCATGGGAGTTATGATAGTTCACATCAGTGATAACTTCCCCCAATGGAAAACAATCCAAAAGTTGGGAACATGTGGACAATTCACCTCCTTTCCTTCACCAGCTACTCAAATGTATGGAAATAGTTTGTCGTTCTTTCAGCAGCTTTTATTCATGCAGAGGCTGTTTTAACCTTGCGATGGACTGAGCCTGTAACCTCTGGATAATCACCGCGCCCTTGATGAGCTGCAGTCTACTTTCACCATAAAAATGAAAAATAAATACGTCACTTAAATAAAATGCCACGAGCTCGCATACCTTCTTATTACCCTTATTCCAAATTTATGAAGTAACATTTATTGTAGATAAGGAAGTCATATAAAATTAGATCAATTGACATTTGAACCGCTAGATCTAAAATATCCTACACATTACTGTCTAGACAGTTCTGGCAATTCCACTTCGTTAAATGGTAGTGAAATATTTGCAGGAACACATCTCCTACAGTATCAGGAGCTCTTGATCTATGCTGGCATGTATGGTCAAATCCTACGTAATGAGTAAAGTTACTTTTTTTTAAAACAACCAAAATACAAACATATGGGAAGAAGTTAAAGGTAAAATAGTCCAGAAAATATGAGAAGCAAAATGCCTATTTAGGTCACTGTTCAACCGACTATAAGAATAATTAGAGTTTAGTTTAGAGATACAGCGCGGAAACAGGCCATTTGGCCCACCGGGTCTGCCCGTACACTCACACAATGACAAACACACACAATGACAAGCACACACAATGACACGCACACACAAAATTACACTCACACAAAATTACACACAGACACACAAAATGACACACACAAAATGACACACTAACACACACACTGACACACACAATGAGACACACAATGACACACACACACACAATGAGACACACAATGAGACACACACACACACACACAATGAGACACAAACACACACAATGACACGCACAATGAGACACACACAGACAATGACACACTAATTTAAAATTTACAGAAGCCAATTAGCCTACAAAGCTGTACATCTTTGGAGTGTGGGAGGAAATCAGAGCTCCCAGAAAAAACTTACGCAAGTCACAGTGAAAACATACAAACTCCCTACAGACAACACCCGTGGTCAGGATCCCGCTATAGGATCTTTGGTCAGGATCGAACCAGTGTTTCTGGCGCTGTAAAGTAATACCTCTACCACTGTGTCGCTGTGTCGCCCCTTTGGATATAAAAATAACTCTTAATCTGACAAAATGTACCATGGGTGATAATCCCAAAGTCAATTTAAAGT
This sequence comes from Amblyraja radiata, assembly GCF_010909765.2. Lineage (NCBI taxonomy): Eukaryota > Metazoa > Chordata > Chondrichthyes > Rajiformes > Rajidae > Amblyraja > Amblyraja radiata. Next base: position 11,641,431 of record NC_045993.1, on the reverse strand, counting down.
CTAGACAATGATACAAGACACAGCCAAGCAGTTCGGGAATGTCTAATCACAAAATGGTGATGCCACTTTTTGCTGGTGTTAGTTCAGACCTCCGCTGCCTTCCTCTCAAACATTCCCAGTAGCTGAGTCAGACAGCACAGATTTTCTTTCCTGTAACAAGGATTTTTTGAGCCAATTCATTTCTCTTACTCCCTTACATGTAAAAAAAAGAGTGACTATTTAAACCAAGCCTTTGGCAGAAGATTGCTGGGTTTTTAAACAAGTTGGATGCAGAGAAACAAAGTTTCCTAGCCAGGGAGTGTGGAACAAGGAGGCATAACAATGACGGAGCTGGGCCACACGTACTTCCTGACTGAGTAATCAAAATCTGGAACTCTCAAAATGTTCTGCTTCAAGGTCAGTAGTAATTGGAATTTTCAAACATGAAATTGATAGCCTGTTAAGCAAGAGTATAAGGATTACAGAACCACAGTACTGCAAAACCAGATCGACCTTGATCTATTGCAAACACCAGAACAGGCTCAAGGTACCCAGCGCCCTTTAAGCCTGTATTCTGTAAACAGACAGTAGTCTTTTGCAGATCGTTGTGGAGCAGCGAGACAGATAGTTGTACAGTTTAGCCACAGTCTGCTGGGTTCTTTAAAGGATACAGAGCTGAAGGGAATGTTTTTATCCATTTAAACTCAAAATAGCTCCCGGTTGGATTGCAACCTTGTCAAGGTCGGGGAGCTTGTGTGTCTCAGTGACCCCTAGAGCTACGCCAGCGGGAGATTCGTCTCCTGTTAGGGTCTCCCATGCTGGACAGGTGGCAGGGTAGAGGCGAGACGAAGAGCGATCCACTGGTCCTCCAGGTTGGGGGTTGAGCACAGGGCTAACAACCCTGTCTCGTAAAACAAACATGTTACGGAAACAGCAACTGAAGGAATCAACGCTACTGAGTGGAGGACTTTTGTTGCTGACCTACATGCCAGGAGGCATAATAGGCAGTAAGTAAGTAAACTCAAAATAGAACATCTCAAAATCTCTCAAACCCACACATGCTTGCAGCAAGAAATCGTTGAACTACACATGCCTTTTTCTCCCCCCCTACTTCCCAATTTAAATGTCAAGACGCAATTTTAACATGGTCACTGCAATATCAGGTGAAACCAGACATTAAACCTGCAATTATTTGGACAATATTCAAAGACCTTCTTGCACAGTCATGTTTTATATATCGGATTATCACCTCAAAAATTGGTATCTTCTGAACAAAACTAGTTTGTCACAATTCAAATTTACAGTAGTGCTGTGTGTTTTAATATATTAAATCATTACATTATAAGGCCGAATGGCCTACTCCTGCACCTATTTTCTATGTTTCTATTTGGGAAATGCTCTGAGATGGGTTTAATACTTATCCATATGAAAGTGTTTGAACACACTAATTAATCGTCATAATGGTTCAATGGTACTTTATTTGTCACGTGTATCCAGGTACGGTGAACTTCATTGTTGTATACAGTTCAGTACAAGTATCACCATACATAAGCACTTGGGTACATTCTAGATAAGCATCTCAGATACAGTACAAGTATAGAGAAGTAGTACAGAGTCAGAATAAAGAGTCGCCAAATTTGGCACCATTTTCAAGTCGCAGTTGTTTTAAGTGCAGGCCACGAAGGCCAGTTATCCTGGCAGCATTGCAGGGTTGGCCTAGCCAAGTTTGACCGTTGGTGACCTCCAACCCTCCACTGTTGCTCTGTGCCGCTGCAGGCTGCTTCTGGACATAGAAACATAGAAAATAGGTGCAGGAGGAGGCCATTCGGCCCTTCGAGCCAGCACCGCCGTTCATTGTGATCATAGCTGATTGTCCCCAATCAATAACCCGTGCCTGCCTTCTCCCCATATCCCTTGATTCCAACTAACCCCTAGAGCTCTATCTAACTCTCTCTTAAATCCATCCAGTGATTTGGCCTCCACTACCCTCTGTGGCAGGGAATTCCACAAATTCACAACTCTCTGGGTGAAAACGTTTTTCTCACCTCAGTCTTAAATGGCTTCCCCTTTATTCTATGACTGTGGCCCCTGGTTCTGGACTCGCCCAACATTGGGAACATTTTTCCTGCATCTAGCTTGTCCAGTCCTTTTATAATTTGATATGTTTCTATAAGATCCCCCTCATCCTTCTAAACTCCAATGAATACAAGCCTAGTCTTTTCAATCTTTCCTCATATGACAGTCCTGCCATCCCAGGGACCAATCTCGTGAATCTACGCTGCACTGCCTCAATCTCAAGGATGTCCTTCCTCAAATTCGGAGACCAAAACTGGACACAATACTCCAGATGTGGTCTTACCAGAGCCCTATACAACTGCAGAAGGTCCATGCGCTCGGCCTCTTGGAGCGGCGTCCGGTCCGGTCCGTCCGAGCCCCATGCTGTTGTAGGGCCTCCTTCGGCCCACTCCACCGTTGAGGCAGTGCACCTCCTCCATCCGACCTCTTCCACTTTGGACGGAGGAGCCTGGGCTTCCGGGCGGGTTTCCAGACTGGATCCCTAGTCCATGGCTGCAAGCCGTGCCTTCCGGGTGGTTCCAGGCCTGCTGGTGGGTCTGGCTGTGGCAGTGTACCGGTCCTAGTTTAGTTTAGGTTAGAAATACAGCATGGAAATAGGGGCTTCTGCCCACCGAGAGCATGCTAGCCATCGATTATCTTTTCACACCAGTTCTAGGTTATCCTACATTCTCATCCCAACACATTAGGAGCAATGTTACAGAGGCCCAATTAACCTACAAACCCGCACATCTTTGGGATGTGGGGGGGGGGGGGGGGGGAAACCAGATCACACAGAGGAAATCCACACGGTCACAAGGAGAATCTATGAACACCACACAAACAGCATCTGAGGTAAGGGTCAAACCTGGGTCTCTGATGCTGTGAGGTAGCAGCTACACTGGTCTAAAATCAAAAAGGTACAGTAAACCAGGAAAAATAAATTGTATTGATATTTATATGATATATCAGAACATTTTAAATTGCTATTATCAATGTAGTTTTGAGCCGTATATTGTTGGAAATCCAGCAAGCAATGAATTGAACCCGACTTTCCTCAAACAGCAGGGCCATAATAATCAGCTTTTAGATTCACTGAAGGATAAATACTGGAGAGAACTGCCTTCTCTGCTTCAAATTACAGCCAGATATCTATCAAGATAGGAATGCTGGGCTTCAGAACATTTATCGTCTGCAAGATTGTGCCTTCCCCTTTGCAGGATCACAATTCAAGTGAAGCCAGCGCCCCAGAGCCACATATTTACACTGTTGGAGGAATGAGTCCAATTGCTGAGCTTTAAGGGCCTGTCCCACTTACGCGACCCGTCATCGGTCGCCGAACATTTTCAACATGTTGAAAATCCAGCGGCGACCAGAAAGACGCTACGACTCTTTGGGTGACTAGGAGACAACTCACGACCATACAGGCGACACCCTGGTGACATGTCACGGGGTGAAGCATGTATGGTCGTGAGTAGTCGCCCAAAGAGTCGTACCTTGTTCTGGTCGCCGCTGGATTTTCAACATTTTGAAAAATTTACGGCGACCTGTAACGGGTGCCGGCAATCGCTGAAAAAGTGGCGTAAGTGGGACAGGCCCTCTAATTAATACAAACAGCATAGTGAGCTTCTGCCTACAGTCTGTTTGTTTTTCCATCTTTTAAAAAAATTTCTTTGTGGAGACCCTTTGCCGAGGGCCGCCAGCGTTGAATCTCTGCCCAGCGCGGCCTGTAGACTTCGGGAGCCGCGGTCTCTGGTAGGAGGTGGCCGTTTCGGATGTCCAAGCCACGGAGGATGTCCTCCAGTCCCGATGTCGGACTTCCATCACCCCGCGGGCCTGAACATCGGGCCATTTGTAGCAGCGACAGCGGGGCAGGGGGGGGGGGGGGTTGTTCAGGAGACCCCCCTGACCATGGGACGACAACAGAGGAGGATGACTGAATTTTGGTGCCTTCCCTCTCACAGTGGGAAACATTGATCCCGCTGTGTGGGGATGTGTGTGTGAAAGACTATCGTGTTCTGTGCTCTTTTTTATTCGTATGGCTGTATGGCGACCACACATTTCACTGTACCAATTGGTACATGTGACAAATAAATGTATCTTGTATTTGGTGAAGCACAAACCCTTTGCAATAGTTTTGTCAGCTAGAGTATCTGAAGTCGCATTTCAAATACCTGAACGTCTCATTTGTCTTGAGTTGTTATCACTGTTACATGTGCAAAAATGCATTCTCCCAACCACGGGTACCCCAGCACAGTAATCTTTCTGTCATGTTATCGAGCACCATAGGGAAATTCAAATACACTGCATTTACCGGCTTCCCTTTACCCTTCCCGTATGCTGCATTCTCAAAGAACACTAGTAAATTTGCCCAACACAATATCCATTTCATAATACAATGCAGCAAAGTTAATGTGGTTTGACCATTTTCTTAATGTCCTGCCATTACCTTCTTAAAATCATTTCCATTAACAATTTCCTCACTGGCAGATGTTAGGCAACCTGGCCTGTAGTTTCCTGCTTCTGGTTTTCCTCCTTTCATGAAAAGGCATTACATTTGCAGTTTTTAATCCCCTGGGACCTCTCTAGAACCCAGAGAATTTTGATAGACTTTTACACCCATGATGTGCAGCCATCAAGTCCAGGGGACTTGTCAGCCTTTAGCCCCATTCGTCATCGGGGCAGAGCCATACAGAGTGGAAACAAGCTCCTCGGCCTAACTTGCCCACACTGGCCGACATGTTCTAACTACCTATATCCCTCTAAACCTGTCCTATCCATGCATGTGTCTAAATGTCTCTTAAACGTTGCGATAACACCCATCTCAACTACCTCCTCCAGCAGTTTGTTCCATACACCCACCACCCTTTGTGTAAAAAGTGTTATCCCTCAGGTTTCTATTAAATCTTTCTCTCCTCACCTTAACCTATGCCCTCTGTTTCTTGATTCCCCTACTCTGGGCATGAGAATCTGTGTGTCTACACCTCTCATGATTTTGCACATCTCTATAAAGATCATCCTCTTGCGCTCCAAGGAATAGAGTCCCAGCCTGCTCAATCTCTACCCATAGGCCGAGTGCTGGCAACATCCTCAGAAATCATCTCTGCACCCTTTGTAACTTGAGATTTGCCTTATAACATTTCCTCCAAATGGTAGATTATTGGTTCACTCCTTCATAGGCCTTTATACCTGGATCCTTCAACATCTGCTACAAAGCAGTGTTCTCTCCTAGTCAGAGAACACGGATGCAATTATAAAAAGAGCACATCAGCGCCTCTACTTCCTGAGAAAATTACGGAGAGTCGGTATGTCAAGGAGGACTCTCTCTAACTTCTACAGGTGCACAGTAGAGAGCATGCTGACCGGTTGCATCGTGGCTTGGTTCGGCAACTTGAGCGCCCAGGAGCGGAAAAGACTACTAAAAGTAGTAAACACTGCCCAGTCCATCATCGGCTCTGACCTCCCTACCATTGAGGGGATCTATCGCAGTCGCTGCCTCAAAAAGGCTGGCAGCATCATCAAGGACCCACACCATCCTGGCCACACACTCATCTCCCCGCTACCTTCAGGTAGAAGGTACAGGAGCCCGAGGACTGCAAAGACCAGGTTCAGGAATAGCTACTTCCCCACAGCCATCAGGCTATTAAACTCAACTCAAACAAAACTGTGAACATTAATAGACCATTATCTGTACTTTATCTGTTTATTTATTCATGTGTGTATATATTTATATAATGGTGCATGGACACACTGATCTGTTCTGTAATCATGCCTACTATATTCTGTTGCACTGAAGCAAAGCAAGAATCTCATTGTCCTATCTGGGACACATGACAATAAACTCTCTTGACTTGAAAATAATTATTTAGCATCTCTACACTTTCTCCATTCCCATTATTGTTTTCCAGGTCTCATCCTGTAAGGGGCCAACCTTTACTTTAGCTACTATTTTTGCCTATCTGTAGAATCTATTTTGTATTATTATTCCCTAATTTATTTCATGTATTTTTTTGTTATTTATTTTTAGTAATTCTTTGACATTTTCTAAAAAAAATCTTAATCATTGGCCTGCAACTAATATTTGCAACATTTTACACCTTTTTCAATTTTATACCATCCTAACTTTCTTAATTAGCCTTAGAAAGGCACCAAGGTAAATTCATTGCAAGTGAAAACTTGGCAAATAAACTTATTCATTCATTCAAAGTGAATCCTTCTAGTTTAATATGTTGAAACAAGGAACTGAAGATGCTGGTTTGCCCAAAAAGCACACAAAGTACTGGAGTAACTCAGCAGCTCTGGAGAATATGGAGTCTGAAGAAGGGTCCCGACCCAAAACGTCACCGCCAGCAATTTGTGCCCAAGGTTTCCGTGCGGTTCCCGGAGGTTTCTGTCAGTCTCCCTACCTGCTTCCACTACCTGCAACCTCCGGCAACCACCTGCAACCTCCGGGAACCGCACAGAAACCTTGGGTGGGGCGCAAAGTCTCCAGAGGTTTCCGTTCAGGTTTCCTAAGTGGGACAGGGGCATTAGTTGCTCTGTTACTAGAATATACCTTCCTGAAGGTGTTTGATAAAATTCAGCAAGTGTTAGAGTATGCTGATCAACCATTCTGCCTTTTAATCCATTTCCAGAGTCTACCAATGGAGTTGCAGTTATTTTTTGGAAGCGAGCTTTGGCGTGCTTTTCCATACTTGACCGAGTTTGAAATTCTATCATGCTCTTCCCTAGGGGATCCTTTACTGTGAGATGATTAATAAATCCCATTTTATTAATAATACTAGAACACTACAGGAACAGGTCCTTTCGGTTAACAATGTCTGTGCCACACATGGTGCAAAGATAAACTAATCCTATCGGCCTGCTCATAAACTACGTCCCTCCATTTCCTGTGTATCCGTACTGATCTTAAAGCTTCTTCAATGACGCAAACATATCTGCCTCCACCACCACCCCAGTTACTCTGCGTGTTCCGGGCACTCACTACCCTCTGTGTAAAGAAATCTGCCCTGTACATCTCGTTCAAACCCAGCCTCTCTCAGCATGAAGCTATACCCTCTGGTCTTTGCCATTTCCTTGTACCTTCCGACCAGCGATCCCCGCACATTAACACCATCCTACACCCACTAGGAACTTCCATACTGGAAGTTGGACACTTTTATACTGGACAATTCTTACATTTATCGACCCAATTAATCAAGCCAATTAACCTACAAACCTGTACGTCTTTGGAATGTGGGAGGAAACCGAAGATCTCGGAGAAAACCAACGCAGGGGAGAACGTACAAACTCCGTACAGACAGCGCCCGTAGTCGGGATCGAACCCGGGTCTCTGGCGCTGCATTTTATTGCAAGGCAGCAACTCTACCGCTGCGCCACCGTGACCGCCCTCTGGGGGAAAACAAGTTCTGACTACTGTAGATAAGATCAACATTTTATTCATCCCCGGAGAGAAATTGGCCTGCCGACAGTCACAACACTCAAAGTACAAAAAAAAAAACAACTTGAAATTAAAAGTGAAAACAAAATGAAAAAGACAAGCGACTGTTGTCTGGCTGCCGTGTGCACAGCGGCTTCACTGGAACAAATGAACAAAGAAACACAGACTTATCCCCTGGGCAAAGGATTGTAAGCTAGGATTCTAACCCCCCAACCCTCACCAGGTCCCCCTTTGTTCTCCCACCGTCCCTCACGCCAGTTCCCCATTGTTCTTCAGGGTGGTCTCCCCCACGCTGGGCCCCCATTGTCTTCCCCTTTCCCCCCCGGCAGCAATGTGGAAAACCTCTTCTGCATGCTCCCCAAAGCCTCCACATCCTTCCTGTAATGGGACAACAAGGAACTGCACACAATACTCCAAATGCAGCCCAACCAAAGTCTTATGGAGCTAGATCATGACTTCCTGACTATTATATTCAACGGCCCTACCAAGGAAGATGGACACAAAAAGTTGGAGTAATCAGCGGGACTCGACCCTGGGCGTCACCCATTCCTTCTCTCCAGAGATGCTGCCTGTCCCGCTGAGTTACTCCAACTTTTTTGTGTCTATCTTCGGTTTAAACCAGCATCTGGAGTTCCTTCCTATGAAGAACTGTGGAATTCTCTGCCTCAGAGGGCGGTGGAGGCAGGTTCTCTGGATGCTTTCAACAGAGAGCTAGATAGGGCTCTAAAAAATAGCAGAGTCAGAGGATATGGGGAGAAGGCAGGAACGGGGTACTGATTGGGGATGATCAGCCATGATCACATTGAATGGTGGTGCTGGCTCGAAGGGCCAAATGGCCTACTCCTGCACCTATTGTCTATTACAGGCTTACCGTACCATACTTTACCACGCTATCTGGATACCAGTTTATTGGCCAAGTATTAACATACAAGGAATTTGCCTTGGTGGTCCGCAAAATCTAAATATAATAATAAATATAATAATAACTAAATATAACAATAGTTATTATTATTATTTATTATTATTATTATTATTATTATAGTCAGTTATTATAATAGTTGGTTCCTACTGGTGGGGCAGCTTCCATTTGCTTCACATTTTCACACAACAACAAAAAGAATCACTACTTCCTCTGCTTTTCTTCAAACTTCCTGTTTATTCCTCTTAAACAATGTGGCTGCATAGTTTTTTAATTTACAAACAAACATGTAGGAACCACTTGTAATCTGTTATATCAATGCAAAATACCGCCTCTTTCACCTATAAATGCCCTCAGAGGAAAAGATCTCTCGCTGCTCATTCAGTCGAGTGAAACATATTGCGATAGCGCCAGAAAATTGCCCGCTTCCTCGGTACAGCTGGCTATTCAGCTTGAATGGACGTGAACAGCAGCAGTGGCAGAACATTCCAGCCTCCGACATCAACATGTTAACCACTGTTTGCAGGGATAGTTGCCGACATTCCTGAAGGCAGATCTTTATCAAAGATCTTGGGGTTTAGTTTAGTTTAGAGATATAGCATGGAAACAGGCTCTTCAGCCCACCGGGTCCGCACCGACCAGCGATCCCCGCACATCCTACACTATCCTACACCCACTAGGGCCAATTTTCACATTTGCCAAGCCAATTAGCCCACAAATCTGTACCTCTTTGGAGTGTGGGAGGAAGCCGGAGAAAACCCCACGCAGGTCACGGGGGGAACGTACAAACTCCATACAGACAGCACCCGTAGTCGGGATCGAACCCGGGTCTCCGGCGCTGCATTCGCTGTGAGGCGGCAACTCTACCGCCTAATCTATAATTGCTGCGTTTGTGGCTCGAGGGGTTGAACATTCCCGTCATGTCTGAAGCCTGTGGCACGTCTACTCCAGAAATTTGAACTCATAATCTGGGACTGGTGAAGGAATCACCGAGTTTAGAGGTGCCTTCTTTTACGGGAGATGTTAAACAATTCTCCTCCTCAAGTGGGCATAAACCCACGTGTGGCACAGCTACTGCCTTACATCGCGAGAGACCCCGGTTCGATCCTGACTACGGGTGCTTGTCTGTACATTACCCCCGTGACCTTGCGAGCGTTTTCTCCGAGATCTTCCTTCCACACTCCAAAGACGTACAGGTTTGTAGGTCAATTGGTTTGGTATAAATGTAAATTGCCCCTAGCGTGTGTGGGATAGTGTTAGTGTGTTGGGATCGCTGGTCGGTGTGGACTCAGTGGGCCGAAGGGCCTGTTTCCATGCTGCATCTCTAAGCTAAACTAAACAAACAACCCCTGTACTACTTAACAGAGCACAAGTCTTATCCTTGGCACACAGGCCCATCTCATTCCCGAGCAATCACTACATGCACAATCATCTGTACGAAGGAACTGCAGATGCTGTTTAACCGAAGATAAAGACACAAAAAGCTGGAGTGACTCAGCGGGACAGGCAGCATCTCTGGAGAGAAGGAATGGGTGATGTTTCGGGTTGAGACCCTTCTTCAGTCTGTCCCGCTGAGTTACTCTAGCTTTTTGTGTCTATACACAATTACCCGTTCAATACTTGGAAGTTACCTTGTCTACACCAACCCCCGGTTAATATACTTTAAAAAAAAAACATTTCACAGGTCATATGTCATTTTGAGTATCCCAAGGTTTGAAAGATGCTTTATATAAATGTAAATTCTCTTTTACATTCTGAAGAAGGGTTTTGACCCGAAACGTTGCCTATTTCGTTCGCTCCATAAATGCTGCCTCACCCGCTGCGTTTCTCCAGCGTTTTTGTCCACCTTCGATTTTCCAGCATCTGCAGTTCCTTCTTAAACATTTTGTCTACTCCACTGCGAAATCTCCTCAAGGTATGCCTACTTTGAAGAAGTTGTCCTCCGAAGTTGTCCTCCGAAGACAGTTTAACAACCTCCTCTCTCACTGCCCCCCCTCTGTGATTCCCCCTTCCCTCCAACTCCACGACCACATCCTAAACCTAGTCTGAAGAAGGGTTTCAACCCGCAACGTTGCCTATTTCCTTCGCTCCATAGATGGTGCCTTATCCGCTGAGTTTCTCCAGCGTTTTAATCTACCTTCTCTTTTCGCTGTTCAGTTTTAATATCAGTACATTCAAAGCAAATGTCCCTCTCATATTATTACACGTGTTCCTAATTAAAGGGAGAAGCTTCATGGTCGCATTCACTTTACCTCATAAATCATCTGCAGGAAGCAGGGCTTGACTACAAACACAGTGTTTGTGCAGTGTCCATTTCAAACTCGTTGGACCTACACTGCTCATTACAACAAGAAAACCGCACTTCATTCTTTCTTGGAGCCCGAAGTGAAGGTCAATAACAGGTCCAAGGGGTGTATGTGGACGGGTTGTAGAGTCAGAGTCAGAGGCAGCTACTGGGCGAGTCAGGACTCGAGCTTTAAAAACCTGTACAACGTGTGAGCACTCTTCGTTGATGTTATAGTTCATTCAAACAGATGCAAGAGCTTGAAGGAAGCATGTGTCAGAATGTTTCTTTGCAATGTAAGAGAAGAGAGGAAGGTGGTGTTTGTGTGTGCAAAAGCTGGGTCCTGCTTCTTCCCCTGTCAACAGATAATTTGCCTTTATCCGTGCGTGGACATGGATTTAATCGGCTAAGGGACAAGGCAAGGCATGCTCTCCATCAGATTGAAGGATGTGGGGGCAGGGTGGAGGGTAAGACCACAGAACGGTGTATGGGACAGAATATGGGAAGAAGTGAATGACACCAATGGGTGGCATGCCAAGAGTAGTAATTAGTTTTACCAAACCACTGCTCCTCTCCAGCCCCAGTGCTTCTGCCCTGTTGATGTTTCTAAAGGGCCTGTTCCACTTTCGCGACCTCTGCCGAGTTTGCCCTTGACTCATACTCGCAGCATGGTCGTCACGAGGTGATAGGTAGGCCGTGATGCTAGTCGTAGGTACGCGTGGCATCAAGTAGGTCACGCCATTTTTCTAGCCTGATGAAAAATGTCCACGAGCAAAAAAGGGCGTGAATTAGGTCGTGAAAGTGGGACACGCCCTTAAGTCTCTCACACATTATTCTGCACTCCTCAATATCACTTTTAATGTGGGAACAATGATGCGAATCCAGGAAATAGCAGAGGGTGGTACCTTTTAATAAAGGATAAGGGCTCCTATTCTAACTCGGGTGGCCAAAGTTTGTTTCCTTTTCTCTGCACCACAAGAAGCCAAATGAGTTCAGACAAGTTATTTGCCTAGTTCCAGAACTAATTGTCCACAGGAAAAATTCCTTCAACTCACAAGCATGCACTTGCCTGGCAGTCTCAAAGTGACTGCATGGGAAATGGAAAAACAGACATTTAGTTTAGTTTAGAGATGCAGCGCGGAAACAGGCCCTTCGGCCCAACGAGTCCGCACCTACCAGCAATCCCCGCACACTAACGTTATCACACGCATACTCGGGTACAATTTACAATTATACCAAGCCAATGAACCTCCGAACCTGCACGTCTTCGGAGTGTGGGAGCAAATCAGCGATCCCGGAGAAAGAACACACAAACTCTGTACAGACAGCCACCGTAGTCAGGATCGAACCCGGGTCTCCGGCGCTGTAAAGCAGCAACTCTACCGCTGCACCACATTCTTAGCCAAAGTACCCTTTGTGTCAAGCACAGTCAAATTGGGGACAACAAGGTCCTACAAACAGCACTATGAAGAAGGGTTTCCACACGAAACATCACCCATTCCTTCTCTCCAGGGATGCTGCCTGTCCCGCAGGCACTTTATCTGCTGAAGTGATGTTGAACGAGGGATACTTGTCAGAATTTGCCCACTCTTCTTTTCCACTGGATATTACCTGGCTACGTGAGAGGGCAAATGCAGCCTCAGATGCTCAGCTCTGGCTCCATCATCAATGGTAAATATTGGACTATTACTTTAACCTAACCAGGAGAATGCATTTAAATAGGGAAACCTGTCAAGTCCACACCCAGTAGCGAAAGATAGAAAATGTAGGCTGGAGTGAGAAGGAATGGGTGCAATGGGATGATTTAGTGATTGGTGGATATGTGGAACAAGCTGCCAGAGGCAGTAGTTGAGGCTGGTACAATAACAACATTAAAAAAAAAAACACATCAACTAGTACATGGATAGGAAAGGTTCAGAGGGATATGAACAAAATGGAGGCAAAGAGACAAGCTTAGATGGGGGTAGACAAAAATGCTGGAGAAACTCAGCGGGTGAGGCGGCATCTATGGAGCGAAGGAAATAGGTGACGCTTCGGGTCGAGACCCTTCAGACTGAAGTGGGGGTTGGGGGGGGGGCGGGAAGAAGAAAGGAAGAGGTGGAGACTGGGCTAATAGGGTATCTTGGTCATAGAGGTGTTGAGCCAAAGGGTCCGTTTCCATGCTGTACGACAAAATCGTAGCACGGATCAATTGAGCTAAAAGGCTTCTTTCTGACCTGGAATTAGTGTACGTACATAGATGCAACCGCCTGCCAACAACATTGGGATTTACACTGGATGGGATTTTTGGATCACTGGTTGAGCCTCTGCAAAAATAACACATCTAGTTCAGGGCATCAAAGTTCAGAAATAATGTCAAGGCCTCTAATGGGGTGCAGTGATAATCTACAAGAACTATACCAGGGAAAGATTCAAACTCTATCCATCCCTAGCATTCAGTTTATCCATTCCTCTCCCTTAAATTAGAAATGGGAACATTGGCCCATGTATTACTCCTCCCACATCTTTAACAAAGGGGGCAAGCATCTGATGAATTTGATCCTGTTGCCATTTCATCTGGCACCAGTTATCTTAAGCAGAGAACAAAGACCCATTCCCAGTATCACCCAGTAATTGCAACAACATGTGATGTTGTGCAAGACTACTGGAAAGTAAAATAAAACTATTCAAAAGATGGAAAATACCATTTCTGGCATGTCACTACATAAGGCATCAATGTGTCCCACCCTGACGTCCAAGTTTTTGTTTTGGAATGTTCTCCCAGCAACTGGCTAAGAAGCCTCAGGATTGATATGTGTTCTGCATTAAAAGAGTCACTGTATTTTAAAGAGAACAATGCAATAGAACCCTAATCCTAAAATCGACACAAAAAGCTGGAGTAACTCAGCAGGATAGGCAGCATCTCTGGAGAGAAGGAATGGGTGATGTTTCGGGTCGAGACCCTTTTACAGACTGGAGCAAAGTCCCTTTCCCCTGACTCTAATCTGAAGAAGGGTCTCAACCCGAAACGTCACCCATTCCTTTTCTCCAGAGATGCTGCCTGTCCCGCTGAGTTACTCCAGCATTTTGTGTCTATCATGGGCGTAAACTAGCATCTGCAGTTCCTTCCTAGTCAAAGCACTAACCCTGATCCAAATGCAAATGAGTTTGGCTTGGAGCAAGGCTGTGGCTGTGAGAAATCCTTTCTTTCTTTTAAAATCTTTTTATTCTTTTTTTTTCAAAACAAAAACAAGACAACAATAAAATAATGATAAACACAACAATTACATTGATACATAGGGATCAGGGTTACTTTAATAACAGGTATAACCCAAATACGAGTCCAGTGTCAAAATACACATTGAATATAGACCTCCCGGTCTCCATGTAAATATAGTTAAGTGTTTAAAAGAGAACTTGTATATATAAAAACAAAAAGATAAAAAGAAGAAAAAAGAAAAAAAAGGAAAAAAAAAAAAACCTCCCTAAACTAGAAAAAAAAGCAAAACAAAATCTGGCTGCAAAGAATTTCAATGTTTGTCGTCAAGTCCGTTCCATCGTATAAAGGTAAAATAATTATTATAACAGTTGGAGACAGTTCCAACAAAGAATGAAACCAACAGCATTAACTCACCTTGCATGGAAATTCACCACGACTGGTTTGGCACTGTTGATAACTCGGTTAGTGAAGTCTGCTGGGCTCTGTACGTTGAAGGAAACATCACAACTAGGATTTGTACAAAATCTTCTGGCGGTGGCAAGGCTGGCTCGGTTGTGAAAGGGAGGCTCGGTGCCATGCCAGCAAAGGGAGGTCAAGGCTGGAAGGTGTGCTGAGGATGGAGATCGTAGTGGCCAGGTGGCCTGCCGAAGGGTCACTGATAGCAGCCTTCTCAGCAAATGCCTATGTGCCATCTGCAAATGCAAACCACTCGCTTTATGAAGTGCAAAGGCAAATACATTAAAGCAACAGCCTTCAATTAACAAAGTGCAACCAACTCACCTCATTTATAAATACAGGACCAGAAGGTCATGCATAAGCTCCTAAATCATAGGAGCAGAATCAGGCCATTCAACCCATCACATCTAGTCCTTCTTTCAATCCTGGCTGATCTAACTTCACTCCCAACCCCATTCTCCTGCCTTTGACACCTTTGCTAACCAAGAACTTGCCAATCTCTGCTTTAAAAATACCCAATGACTTGGCCCCCTTGGCCACAATGATTGTGACAACGATTCCACGGAGTCACCACCCTCCGATGAAAGAAATTCCTCCTCATCTCCTTTCTAAAGGTACGTCCCTTTTATTCCAAGGTCCTGCTCTCTCCCACTTGTGAAAACACAACCACTCTATCCAGGCCTTTCACTAGTCGGCAAGCTTTAGCCTCTTGAGGTTTATCGAATAATATGATCGATCATGGTTGGTGTTACATATCGGTTGTGCTGCATGGGCAGACCAAGAAAATCTCCTACTGAGCTCTGCACTCACTTAGCTGAGGTTTAAGAGTCAGTTGAGAAAGAAGAGCCAACAACAGCCTCACGGTCGGCATCCTGGGCTCACATGGAAACACAAAATCATCAGGCTTAACTGTGATCAAAATGAAAATAAGATGTTTGCGAGATGAATATTCTACTCGTATTTTTAAGGTCATTGAATGCTTATGAAGGAGAGATCCTGCCGAGGGGGGGGGGGGGGGATAGGACCATCTGGTGAACTTTTGCAACTTTGTCGACGGAAAAACATGGCACCACTTGTGTACTGCCTAGGTGAGGTCTGTTACAGGACTTTACTGGTTGTATGCGCAACAAAGCATTTCACTGTACCTAGGTACAGGTAACAATTAAGTATCATTGAGTTATTGCATTGCTAAAGAGGTAGGAAAAAAGTACAACCAGAGCCATTCAGATCACTCCCATCATACGACCGATATTGTTTAAGGTCAGTCTGAAGATGGGTGCTGACCCAAAATTTCTCTCCACAAATTTCTGTCCGACCCATTGAGTTCCTCCAGCTCTTGGGTGTTTTACTCAAGGTTCCAGCATTTGCAGTTCCTTGTGGTTCCCATATCACTGATATCTACCAGGGCGGGAATGAGATCCAGATCTGGGCCTGTACTCACTCGAGTTTAGAAGAATGAGGGCCTCATTGAAACATACAGAATAGTAAAAGGCTTGGATAGAGTGGATGTGGAGAGGATGTTTCCACTAGTGTGGGAGTCTAGGTCTAGAGGTCATAGCCTCAGAATGAAAGGACATTCTTTTGGGAAGGAGATGAGGAGGAATCTCTTTAGTCAAAGGGAGGTGAATCTGTGAAATTCTTTGCCACAGAAGGCTGGGGAGGCCAAGTCAGTGGATATTGATAAGGCAGAGATAGATAGATTCTTGATTAGTACAGGTGTCAGAGATTATGGGGAAAGGCCAGGAGGGAGAGACAGATCAGCCATGATTGAATGGCAGAGTAGACTCGATGGGCCGAATGGCATAATTCTACTCCTATCCCTTATGACTCGGTGGGCCGAAAGGCCTGTTTCCACACTGTATCTCTAAACTAAATATTTGAGCCTTCAAAGCCATGCACAATTGCAGAGTGGGGAATGCAAAGATTTATCATGCTCTTCAAGAAGACATTTCCCCTCGCCTCAGTCCTAAATGGCCTACATTGTATTTTGAAATTGTAACCCCTGGTTCTATGCTCCTTGGCTAAGGGAAAACATACTTACTGCACTCACTCCTCAAGGCCAGATGCAAATTTTCAGTCGGATCTTCTCTCATTCCACTAAATCTAAAATAATTCAAGCCTAGTCTATGCAATCTCTCCTCACACAGCAAAACTGACATCCATGGAATTATACTACTGAATCCTCATTGCACTCCCTCTATGGCTAGTACATCCTCTTTAGGCAAGGGGACAAAATGAATAACTCCTGGTGAAAAATCATCAAGGCCAGGTGTAATTGCGTAATCTTGTACCAAACATCCTCTAGCATATGTTAACATAACATTTGCCTTGCTGATCACCTGCTCAACCTGAATGTGGACTTCAGTCCCATACACATTATGCAATCCAATACCATTTCAAAGCTATTCCACTTATCTGTTTTGTGTAACAAAGTAGATAATTTCAGATTTTCATACAACATTCCATGTGCCACCTTCTTGCCCACGGGATCAGCTTGTCCATATCTTCTTAAAATCAAGTTTCTCACAATCTTGACTAGATGTGTCATCAGCAAACGTGGAAATTTGACATGGAGAAGGGTCTCGACCCGAAACGTTGCCTATTTCCTTTGCTCCATAGATGCTGTCTCACCCACCGAGTTTCTCCAGCATGTTTATCTACCTTGGAAATTGTATGATTTGTTCTGTACCTTTTCATACCTCTAGTTGCCCTCTCACCCTGACTCGCAGTCTGAAGTGTCCCGACCCGAAACGTCAACTATTCCTTTTCTCCGGAGATGCTGCCCGACCCAGTGAGTTACACCAGGGTTTTGTGACTATCGCTGGAAATTTGACATCCTCAGGCAAATCGTTGATATGGATTGCAAATAGCTTAGGCCCAAGAACAAATCCCTGAAAGGTGTTCGACTTTCATTCCATCATCTCAAAGATGTGTCAATCGTTTAAATGTATACTGTAAATGTATACTCTTAATATATGCAAGTGGCAAATGAGTGCAGTTGGGCATGTGACAATAAGTTGTGGGATAATGGGACTGATGAGGTAGATCACTCTGTTGGGAACTGATATGGATAGGATGGTGGGATGATAGGGGGAAGATAGGATGGGTTGCTTGGCCATTCTTAGTGATTATAAGAATTCATACACAGGCCTCAGAAACATCTCTATTCCCACTCTTTGCTTCCTGATCAATAATGAATTCACGTCAGTGCATTGCCCCCAACTTTATTCCTTAACTTCAGTTCATTTTATTGTCACGTGTACCGAGGTGCAGTGAAAATCTTTAGTTGCTTGCTAGCCAGTCAGCGGAAAGAAAATACATGATCACAATCGAGCCATTCACAGTGTACCAACACATGATAAGGGTATAACGTTCAGTGCAAGGTAAAGCCAGCAAAGTCTGTTCAAAGATAGTCCAATTTTGACACAAAATGCAAGAATAAGAGAGGCAATGGATGACTTTTCAGGTTGAGACCCTTCTTCAGATAGTCTTAAGAAGGGTCTTAACCCAAAATATCGGCCATTCCTTCTTTCCAGAGATGCTACCTGTCCTGCTGAGTTACTCCAGCATTTTATGTTTATCTTCAATGTAACCCAGCTCCTTCCTACCCATCCCGTAATTTGTTGACCAACGTCCTATGTGGAAACTTATCCAGAGCTTTCATAAGATCCAAACATGCAAAGTATCACAATGTCGCTATGCTTTTGTGTTACCAAAGGCACTGATAGAGTGATGATAGAAGGATGATCCCAGGAATGCGTGGGCTAATGATGAGTGTTTGACGGAGTGTACTGGGCCAGTACTTGCTGAAGTTTAGAAGAATGAGGAGGGGGGGGGGGGGACCTCATTGAAACTTACCTAACAGTGAAAGAGTGGATGTGGAGAGGATGTTTCCACTAGTGGGAGAGTCTAGGACCAGAGGTCACAGCCTCAGAATAAAAGGACATAGAAATTAGGTGCAGGAGTAGGCCATTCGGCCCTTCGAGCCTGCACCGCCATTCAATATGATCATGGCTGATCATCCAACTCAGTATCCTGTACCTGCCTTCTCTCCATACCCCCTGATACTTTTAGCCACAAGGGCCACATCTAACTCCCTCTTAAATATAGCCAATGCACTGGCCTCAACTACCTTCTGTGGCAGAGAATTCCAGAGATTCACCACTCTCTGTGTGAAAAATGTTTTTCTCATCTCGGTCCAAAAAGACTTCCCTCTTATCCTTAAACAGTTAAGACGTTCCTTTAGGGAAGAGATAATGAATTTCTTGAATCAGAGGGTGGTGAATGTGTGGAATTCTTTGCCACAGACGGCTGTGGAGGACAAGTCAGTGGATATATTTAAGGCAGAGATTGATAGATTCTGGTTTAGTACCGGTGTCAGGGTTCATGGGGAGAAGGCAGGAGAATGGGGTTAGGAGGGAGAGATAGATTAGCAACGATTAAACGGCGGGTGTAGACTAGTAAGGCCGAATGGCCTGACTGCTCCTATCACTTGTGAACATGAGCCCCTGTGTCTGTCCCCCGGCCCCACTCACCTCGCTCACGCCGCCACAGCTCCGGCCCGACGTCACTTCCTGGAGACCGACTCCCAGGCGCCTCCGCGGCCTCGGCTTTTGGGGGGGACATCGCCGCGCGGCCCCTGGGCCTTCACTGCAGCCGAGGGACCGAGGGGCAGAGTGGCCGCGCCCTTACTCCCCACACCCACACATCCACTTCTGCGGGCCAGTGGAAGCGCAAGAACTCCGCTGAAGCCGGATGGCACGAATGCTGCCGGCGATTTGGTCGCCATATTTGTAAAGGAAAGCGCAGCCGGAAGTGGGCGGGACGCGGAGCCTGTGGGTCACGGGGTGCGTTGTTTGCAGGTGCGACCAAAGATCTTTGGGTATGACCGCGTTGACATTGAACTCCCTGGGCCTTGGCCTTCCCCGCCCCCTCCCCCAACTCACCCCTCCCCCAACTCACCCCTCACCCTCCCCCCCCTCGTCCTCGCTCCCGCTCCCCCAACTCACCCCTCACCCTCCCTCCCCTCCGCCCTCCCCTCTCTCCCCTCCCCCAACTCACCCTCCCCCCCTCCTCCTCCTCCCCTCTCTCCCCTCCCCCAACTCACCCTCCCCCCTCCTCCTCCTCCCCTCTCTCCCCTCCCCAACTCACCCCTCACCCTCCCCCCCTCCTCCTCGCTCCCCCTCCCCTCTCTCCCCTCTCTCCCCTCCCCCAACTCACCCCTCACCCTCCTCTCCTCCCCCTCACCCCTCACCCCTCCCCCCTCACCTCTACCTCCTCACCTCTACCTCCTCCCCCTCCCCTCCCCTCCCTCTCCTCTCCCTCTCTCTCTCTCTCCCCCTCTCTCTCCACTCTCTCCCCTTTCCCTCCTCCCTCCCCCTCTCCCTGCCTCCCCCTGCCTCTCTCTCTGTCTTCCCTCCCACCCTCTCTCTCTTCCCCTTCTCACTCCTCCCCCCACCCTCCCCACCTCCCTCCTCCCCACCCTCTCCCTTTCCTCTCGCCCCCCCCTCTCCTCCCCCCCACCCTCCCCATCTCCCTCCCCCCTCCCCTCCTCCCCCTCTCCCCCCTCTCTCTCTCCCTCTCCCCCTCCCCCTCCCTCTCCTCCCCCCTCTCCCTCCCTCCCTGCCTGCCTCCTTCCCCCCTCTCCCTGCCTCCCCCCTCTCCCTGCCTCCCCCCTCTCCCTGCCTCCCCCCTTCCCTGCCTCTCTCACCCTGCCTCCCTCCCTCTCTCTTCCCTCCCATCTCCCCCCTCCCTTTCCCTCCCTCACTCTGTACAAACTCACCATCAGTAATCTTTGCTGTTAGGTTAGCAAGGGGAAAAAATCGCAGACAGACACAAAATGCTGAAGTAACTCAGCGGGTCAGGCACCATATCTGGAGCAAAAGAATAGGTGACGTTTTGGTTTGAGACCCTTCTTCAAACCCGTCTTGATCGAAATGTCACCTATTCTGTTTCTCCATAGATGCTGCCTCACCTGCTGAGTTTCTCCAGCAATTTTTGTCTACACTGACTTACTCCAGCATTTTGTGTCTGGCTTCGGTTTAAACCAGCATCTACAGATCACCTCTATACAGAAAGACTTGCATCTCCTGCAAGTAACACTGGGGGATGGATAAATACATCAACCTACTTCTGGCATGTGCGTGGAAGAAAAGTATAAATTAATGAAAATACATGCATGGAAACAAAATTTGTAATATATTTTCTTTCAAAAATAAACTTTATTCAGAGTAATAAAAAAAGATATACAAAACAAGAACAGTTCAAAAATTCTTCTGACATTCTCGACGTTCATACATTCATTCGTACCAATCATGCTAGCTACTCATGTAGCTCCCTGGAGTGATATCCCTTCCTTTGTTTGAGGCTTGCTTTCATCATACCCTGCAAATTCCCCCTCCCCTCCATGTTCCGCCATGGAAGAGCCCTAGACTGTGGTTCTCCCCCACAGAGCCTCGATGTTGGCTGCACCAAACTTCAGCGAGTCTCTCAACACGCACTACATGGGCCAGTCTGCAACGTTCCCTGACAGACATCCCGCTCCTCTGGGTGATCAACAAGTTTTGGGCAGACCAACGAGCATCTATCACCGAATGCGTCCCAAGGAACAGTCCATAAATCAGAGAGTCCTCTGTTACGGAGTTGTTCAGGATAAACCATGACATCATTCTCCAGACTCTTCACAAATCCACACTTTGCGAAGAGGTGGGCAACTGTGTCCTCTCTGTAGCAGCCGTCCCAAGGGCAACTTGCATTGGTAGTAAGATTCTGACAGGAGATTTGACTGGGAGGGCCCCTCTCACCTCCTGCCATGCCAGGTGTTGGTGAGTTCTGGTGAAGAGGCATTTCGCCCGACGAGCTGCGCATCTGCTCAGGGATCCACGCCACAGGATCCATCAAGTCCTTTAGCAAAAGCAAGAATTTTGTTTTTTTCCCAGCTGCCCTGTTCTGACATGTCAGGCTCCAGGGATGTTTCTGCCCCCTCTATAAGTGTTTGAACATTTGTTAGATCTCCCTGTTCTTCATACTACAGTTGCAAGGTTGCATTTTATTTTCGTGTACTAAGCCATGAAATCTGTTCGTAAAATCTGCCGCATCTCCCAATTGCTTACAACAATTTAGTCATTTCCAGATTGCCAGTATTAATAGGAAGGAAATGCATATGGGAGGAAACTTGTATATTGTAGGTACTGGTAAACATGCAACAGAAGGGCCTTCTATTTACAGAACTCCTTTTATGACCACAGGATATCTTAAAGCCACTTTACTTTACAGGGATCGGCAAGCTACGGCCCCCGGGCCGAATGCGGCCCGGAAGCCAAAATCATCCGGCCCGCAGGCAGATTTTGTTTCCCGTATTCATCCAGCCCGCTCTGAGCGCGGCCAAGCTCTGGCTGTACCGCATCCTGCGCAAAGCCGCCAGCACGCCCCCGCACCTTCTGTGAACACGTTTAAGAAAGAACTGCAGATGCTGGAAAAATCGAAGGTAGACAAAAATACTGGAGAAACTCAGCGGGTGAGACATGCAAGGATTGCATGAGGCTGCCTCACCCGCTGAGTTTCTCCAGCATTTTTGTCTACCTTCTGTGAACACGTGATTTGATGCCTGCCATCCGGGGCGGGATCCATGTGTACACGTGACAGATGTGGCCCGCCATCTGCTCACAGACATGCGAAGTCTCGGCCCCTATGCAGAACAAGGTTGCCAAACCCTGCTGTAAATAAAATGTTTTTTGAGCATATTCAGCATTGTTGTTATTAGTTTCAGGGATGCAGTTTGGAAACTGGTTCCTCAGTCCACCGAGTCCACATCGTCCATTGATCGCCCGTTCATACTAGTTCTATGTTATCCCACTCTCTCATACACTCCCTACACACCAGGGGCAATTTACAGTGGCCAATTAACCTTCAAACTTCCACATCTTTGGGATGTGGGAGGAAACTGGAGCACCCGGAGGAAACCCATGCTGTCACAGGGAGAACGTGCAAACTCCACACGGACAATACCGAAGGTCAGGATCAAACCTGGGTCTTCGGTGCTGTGAGGCAGCAGCTCTACCAGCTGCGCCACTGTGCTGTTGGAAATGTTATGTTTATGAAGGAACTGCAGATGCTGGAACAATCGAAGATAGACAAAAATGCTGGAGAAACTCAGCGGGTGAGGCAGCATCTATGGAGCGAAGGAATGGGCGACGTTTCAGGTCGAGACCCTTCTATGATAATTTCATATGCAGCGAGATCCCACTAACCGTAACATGGCAGGTGTCAGCCGTGACTCACTGGTTACGATCTTGGTTCTGAGTGAGGATGCTGTGAGTTCAAGACCCATTCTAGGAATTTATGCCCAGTATTTAGGATGATGGTGTGGATGGAGTTCTGCTCTGGCAGAGGTGCTATACTTATGATAAAGGCATAGAGATACATAGAAAATAGGTGCAGGAGGAGGCCATTCGGCCCTTCGAGCCAGCACCGCCATTCATTGTGATCATGGCTGATCGCCCCCAATCAATTACCCATGCCTGCCTTCTCCCCATATCCCTTGACTCCACTAGCCCCAAGAGCTCTATCTAACTCTCTTAAATCCATCCAGTGACTTGGCCTCCACTGCCCTCTGTGGCAGGGAATTCCACAAATTCACAACTCTCTGGGTGAAAAAGTTTTTTCTCACCTCAGTCTTAAATGGCCTTCCCTTTATTCTAAGACTGTGGCCCCTGGCTCTGGACTCGCCCAACATTGGGAACATTTTTCCTGCATCTAGCTTGTCCAGTCCTTTTATAATTTTATTCGTTTCTATAAGATCCCCCCCCCCTCATCTTTGTAAACTCCAGTGAATACAAGCCTAGCCTTTTCCTCTGGGAATTCTCAAGCTGCTTTTCCACAAAATTGTGCCATGAATTCATGTCCAGCTGATAATTCCTCAATCCAAAGATGGCCTCCATCTGGTAAACTCCCTCAGCATAGCACCAAAGTGTGGGCCTTGAATTTGCAGTTAAGTTTGTAGAGTGCGACCTTCCAATTTATGGACCACCTCTGACATCTATTGCATTGCCACTTATTGGGGGGTGGATGATTGCAACCTCCACGTGGTCTGCCCTGTTTCGACTAATGCAATCAACTCGACGTGCACAAACAGAAGATCAAATAGAACTTTAGGCTGTGCACGCCACACGAAAGAAGAAGAAGAACCCATTTATTGGGAGGAGGCGCTGTCCTGAACGGCTGCCTGTCCTGCAGCTGTCCGTTTTCTTCCCTTCTTTTTTATTATTTTTAGTTTGTTAAGTGTACAGTCAGGGGGTCTAAATCTTTTATGTGTGGGGGGTGGTGGGGGGGAAGGGGGAAACTGTTTTTCTAAGTCCCTACCTGGTCGGAGGGGTTGCCTTCCTCCGAGCAGCGTCCTCGACCTGTCCTCGCGGCCTACCAGCGGGTCCTGGAGCGACGTTTCCCTGAGAGGACCTGGCCAGAACATCGGCTTTGACGGCGGCGCAGAACATTGGCGTTGGCGGCGGCGCAGAACATCGGCTTTGGCGGCGGCGCAGCGCTGGAGCGCTGTCGTGGAGCGGGCGATGCCTTTCCTGGGTCGCCGCGCTGGGACTCCAGTATGCTTGGTACCGCCGAGGAAAACATCGTGGAGCCGCGGTTCTGCGGAGCGGCCAGCTGCAACGTTGAACCTACATCTCGCCGAGATCACCAGTGTGCGGAGCTCCGTCTGGCGTGGTCTGTTGGCTTGGAAGCCGCAGGCTCCGGTGGGAAGGCGGCCGTTCCTGGCACCCC
This sequence comes from Amblyraja radiata, assembly GCF_010909765.2. NCBI lineage: Eukaryota > Metazoa > Chordata > Chondrichthyes > Rajiformes > Rajidae > Amblyraja > Amblyraja radiata. The sequence continues at coordinate 11,617,331 of NC_045993.1, read as the reverse complement.
AAGCCGCTGGGGGTTCTCCCGACGCCGGAGTACCATCACCCGGCGAGAACATCGGGCGCCGTGGCGGCGACTGTGGAGGCCTCAATAGGCCCGACTTCCAACTTTGGGTGGACAAGAGGATGGGGACTGGACTTTGTGCCTTCCCCCACAGTGGGAATCACTGTGGGGGGATGTTTTTATGTTTTGGTGTTGAATTTCTTCATGAATACTGTGTTGTATTTTTATTAGTGTGCTGCAAGGACATCAGAATTTCCCCTGAATAAGAGGATTAATAAAGTCTATCAATCAATCAATCAATCAATCAATCAATCAATCAATCAATCAATCAATCAATCAATCAATCATGTATTTTCTCATGATTGTTGAAGACCATGTAGAAGGAGGCCATTTGGACCATCAAATATAATCAGGCTCTCGGTACAAACCCATACTTTGCTTATTTTTTTGTTATTTTCTATCCTGTGCCCATTAACACCCCATGGATTTTTGCACTAGTCATCTACACAAGTGGTGATTTATAGTAAGCAATTAATCTACCCCCAGCACATCACTGAGATGTAGGAGCACCCGGGAGAAACTCTTCTCGCTGGGAGAACATGCAAACTCAATATACACAGCTCTGGAGGTCAGGATCTAAGCTGCGTCACCAGAGCTTGTTCTTTGTCTTTTTCCTTAATTTATGTTTGGTTTTTATCACTTTACATGTTTATTCAGTGATATCCACCACCAGGGGCGCCGGGGCGAAGGCTGCCCTGCCGGCAGTCTGTGCGTTTTTTCATTCTTTTTATTATTTTTTAGTGTGTTAAAAGTTTGTTTCAATGTTCTTTGGTTTGTTTTATGTGGGGGAGGGAGGAGGGGATCGGGGGAAACTTTTCTTTCAAGCTCTTACCTTCCCGGAGATGTGATTCATTTTCGGATCACATTCTCCAGGCGCTCTGCGGCCTTCCATCGGTGGAGCTGGAGGCCTCCTCTGATTGTCGTGAGCCCCACCGCCGGGCGTGGACTTAACATAGGAGCTGATCCCTTGCCTGGGATCGCTCCCACCGCGGAATCAACATCAAGGGCTCGCAGTCTCGGGTGAGGCCGAGTCGGGAGCTCCAACGTCGCGGAAGGTTCGACCAGCCCCGATGCGTGGTTCGATCGCCCGGCGCGGGGGAGCTAACATCCCCCCGATGCGGGAGCTGATCGCCTCGACGCGGAGGGCCCGAACGAACGCCGTCAAGATCGTCCCGTCAACGGGGGCTCAAGGCCCATGACCGAGGAAGAGACTTGAACTTTATTTTGCCTTCCATCACAGTGAGGAATGTGTAGGAGTCACTGTGGTGGATGTTCATGTTAAAATGTGTTTTTGAGTGATCTGTTGCTTTTAATTGTATGACTGATCTGGCGAATGAAATTCCTCGTATGTTGCGAAACATACTTGGCGAATAAAGTGTGATTCTGATTCTGATTCTGATTCTAATTAGTTCCATCTTGTTTTTAATGAAATATTTTTCCAGCTCTTGCACAACTATCCCATGTCTGTTTTATTTCTCTACGAACTGTTTTACTTCATCTTATCATCTCTACAACCAGATATTTTTCATCACTAGTTTAATTTTTGCTTTCTTTAATTATTATCTTAAATATTATCGTGCTACGATTATTGTCGACTGCTTGTCCACTGCCTTTGTGACCATTAACTGAGTTCTTCAATTCAATAAAACACTTTTAACCAAACTCTTCTGTTCAATTTCCTTGTTAAGAAAGGACTCCTTCTTTCATCGGTCCAAAGAAGGGCCCCAACCCAAACCTTTAACTGTCCATCTCCCCCCACAGATGCTGCCTGACCCGCTGAGATTCTCCAGCGCAATTTTTTGCTCAAGATTCCAGAATCTGCAGCCTCTCTTGTGCTCTTTAAGTCTTTTGATCGACACAAAATGCTGGAGTAATTCAGCAGGTCAGACAGCATCTCTGGAGAAGAAGGATGGATGGCATTTTGGGTCGGGACCCTTCTTCAGACTTTTCTTTGTTTCTTCATTTTATCCTTTAAATCTTTGCTCCCTTTTACTATACACTACTTTCCCTTGCCAGTTTGTCTGCGGTTAGTTGCATTCTCCTACGATTGTTCCTCCCTGTCCATTGTTCATTTCATAGATTTTACTAAATAATATCTTCCTCCACTTTCACTGCTAGATGATTTGCAGTAAGCACTCCTCATTAGATTAATCCCTTTACGAACCACTCGAGTTTTATTGACTGATTGTGGCTGTCCGAATGCACATTTTTACATCACCTTATCCAAGTTAAGGCGATTTATTTTAGTCAATCTCGGTGGAAAATGTTTGCAAAATACCCTGAAGAAAACAATGTTGTGACACTGTAGGTCTCATTGCTTGAGATAATTGCCTGCAGACCGCATTCGTAACACAGCCACAAAGCTATTAAGCTTGGAGCAACTCAATCTTTTGGATTAATCTCATGCTGCTTGCTATACCGAGGAGGTGTTAGAAAGTACTTTGGCCAATAGGGACTGGTTCTTTGGACTTTGTGTACACTGATTTTAATAGACCATTTATTCCTTGAAATTTGGAAATTCTATTGGGAGCCAGATGGGAATGGTTCCATGTGGTGAAATAAATATGAAAAGGCGGAGATTATTTGCTGCTGTGATCCAGTATACGGTCATTAGAGGGTTTACTGGGACTCTGCAGTGATTCAATGACACAAGGAAGTATGCAAATGTACCTAAGATGCTGGACAGATGCAAAGTGCAATAATAATAATAATAATAAATGTATTTGTATAGCACATTTAAAAACAACTCACGTTGACCAAAGTGCTTCACATCAGTGCAGGTACTAATTTGATACATACAATGGTAGACAGACCTAACAATACATACATAAGCTGTTTACAGCGCCCCCTCAGAGGGGCTCAAAAACGCTAGGGAGTAGAAATAGGTTTTGAGTCGTGACTTAAAGGAGTTGATGGTGGGGGCAGTTCTCTAGAGGAGCGGGATGCTATTCCACAGTTTAGGTGCTGCATACTGTACGCTTACCTTGATTTGTGTTGTTTCCTGGACTCGAGGAAGAAAAGTCAATGCGGCCTACCTGGCCTAAGATAGACACAAAAAGCTGGAGTAACTCAGCGGGTCAGACAGCATCTCCGGAGAAAAGGAATAGATGACGTTTCGGGTGGAGACCCTTCTTCAGACTACGTGAATGGCCGATTGGCATTGTTAGTGGTGCATAGTGGGTGAACTCACATAAATAAAAATGTGATTTGGGGTAATTCTGTTGGCTATTAATTACCTGAGGGAACTACCTTAGCGAGCTGCCAAGTGTCAGAATAAGATATGTGGGGAACTCATAACTCAAAGCACATATGTTTGAGTGACTCAGCAGGTCATGGAAACATAGAAAATAGAAAATAGGTGCAGGAGTAGGCCATTGGGCCCTTCGAGCCTGCACCGCCATTCAATATGATCATGGCTGATCATCCAACTCAGTATCCCATACCTGCCTTCTCTCCATACCCCCTGATCCCTTTAGCCACAAGGGCCACATCTAACTCCCTCTTAAATATAGCCAATGAACTGGCCCCAACTACCTTCTGTGGCAGAGAATTCCACAGATTCACCACTCAGGTCAGGCAGCATCTCTGGAGAAAATGGAGAGGTGACATTTTGGGTTGAGACCCTTCTTCAGGGTCCTGACCGAAAACGTCAACAATCCAGATTGTCCAGAGATGCTGCCTGACCCGCTGAGTTACTCCAGCATTTGGTCTATTTTTACTATAAACCAGCATCTGCAGTTTGTTTTTATTACATTTTAGCACATATGTTTAACACGGAATATGATAACAGAAAGCAAGTGGCATTGCATATTAAAGACTAGTTAATGAGTTGATGTTTTGCAAATATTATTTTTGAGCTTGAGTATTTACTGTGACAACAAATCTACAAGATAGACTCCCCTGATCCCGAACAATGTAATTAAATATTTGTACCTGCCCTGATGCACCCAGTAATTGGCGTCACCTGGTAACTTGTTTGCAGTGTGGCTAAGGTAGTGCAGAGAGTCCTGAATGTGAATTTTTACGCAGGTTAAATTTCTGGTCAGTGCTTCATGCTGCAGTTGATTACAGTGACCTTTGGTGAGGCACAGTGGTATGGGCGTGGGGAGCAGAATTGTATGGGAATTTGGAAATAACATTCACCACATTCACTGCTGAAGGTGAGCTCATACAGGAAGTGTGGTGTGTGCTTGTTCTTACCTCATACCATCAACATAAAAGTGGCTATGCAGGAACAGCCTATTCCACTTTCCCCATTGCTGTAAGTCAATTCAAGGTGTGGTCAGATGCAAACTTCCATAATAGGTGTCTTTAATGGATCATATTTCTGCACAACAAGAACCGAGTCAGTTTGCGGGTTTTGTATGGACAATTTGATGGATATGCAGACACTGCCCAGCTTATAATAATAATAATAATAATAATAATAATAATAATATATTTTATTGTCATTGCACATAAGCGCAACGAGATTTGGTATGCAGCTTCCATCCGATGTCATAACTTAAATAACTAATAACATTTAGATTTAGATACCCCGAGAACATGGTTTGTAAAAGGAACAGTAAAATAGTCAAAACAGTTCAAACAGACTAAAGTGCAGATGTGTCTGTGCGACGTGACCATCCGAGGGAGACAGTCCAGGGGGGATGGGGGGCACTCAGCAGGGCCGGTTCAGAGCCGCTATAGCTCTGGGAATGAAGCTGTTCCTGAGTCTGGAGGTTCGGGCGTAGAAGGCCTTGTAACGTCGTTATCAACATTGATGGAAGTAATAACCAAGAGGTTAAATCAGACTGTGGGAACAAATGAAATGAATAGTTTGCTCTCATGAACAATTTTGATGTATTAGGCACTTGAACACTTCCTGTATTCACTAATTATCTCATGTTCGGAGTAGGGTGATAGATGATGGGTTCCGAATTTCGATTCTCTTTGTTTTTCAGAATAAGTATTAACAGGATGTTCACAGGGAGGATTTCACAAATAACGTTGTTTGTCATCCTCTTACACAATTTTCTAACTCTGCATAATTAGTAAAACTACCAATTTTCACAGTCAGCTAAAAGCATAAAGTTCAATTGCAGATTCCCTATTGCAATTCCAATTGAGATTAAGAGTTTTGCCTGATAAAATATCTTCAGTGAAATATTATTAAAACATCCCAAAATGCTTTATAGGGACGGGGTTCTTCACTCACCTGCTATAAATTGGGGGGAAATTCTGGGAATGTCACTGGAGGTTACATCACCAAGGGTTAAGGGCCTGTCCCACTTGGACGACCTAATCCACAAATTTAGAAGACCCTTTATCCTGTATTTATAACATATAACATATAACAATTACAGCACGGAAACAGGCCATCTCGATGGCTTGATTGTAATCATGTAGTCTTTCCACTGACTGGATAGCACGCAACAAAAATCCTTTTCACTGCAATAAACTAAACTGAACTAAATGTAGCGAGGTGCAAGGGTTGTTTGAAGAATTCCAGACCCCACTCTGTTATGGGTAAATGTTATAACAGCTAATGGCGGAGCAAAGGAGAGAAAAGCACCATTTTGGAGGAAATTGTGAAGATGGGTTGGGTTAAAATCATGGGGCATTTGTAAAACAAGACAAAGATCTTGAAATCAATGGATTTGGTGGGAATGATTGGCGAATGAATTTCAGGAAAGAAGGAATTCTGGGTGAGTTGTAAAATGTGGGATATCAAAGACAGTCACAGTGAGGAAATTGTTATGGATACTTTGGAGGAGGCAATTTTAATGACATATAAAGTCCAGTTTGCAGTTGAATACGTCAACATGGCTGGCACACATGCACTTAACCTTTAAATGATGGAATTAATAGCATCTGTGCACAGTGGGCAGGTTTTATAGACCTGCACGGGAGGGTAGACGCTCCCGCCCCCACGAGTCTCGGGCAGATGGGGCTCGTCAGCCTGGGAAGGCGGTCCATCTAGGAGAAGGAAAACTCTGATTTAAAACCTCCACTGCCTTGTGGCCATATCCAGTCATGGAAAAGGCTCCAGGAGTAAACCTCAAGAAAATCCAGAGTTGGAGCCCCTAAGGCAGTTCGTCGTTGTTTACAACCTCGCTCTGGCAGCTCCTGCGACGGCGCTGGTGCCAAACTGTAACGGCCCCGCTGTTCCTTTGGATCGATCAGCGACGTGGAGAGGGGGGGGGTGTGCTGCATGGGCAACAGCCTGACCTCCATATGACATCGCCCAGGCTTGCATCCGACCACACATCACCTGCAAACTAGGATGCATCACCCATGGGGGGCCTACTACTAATGGCAACATTTAATAAAATCATTGTTCAGCTAATCCGAAGAGGCAACGCATTGAAACAATGTGCTTCCTGGTTTAAAGATGTTATGTTTTAAAACCAATATGGCAGTTTAGCTCAGTTAGTAACCTACTAATCTCTAAGTTAAACCAAGTTCCTTTCTGGGCTAATCCTCTAAAGCAATAATTAGAATGTACTTCTTTGTCACTTGCACTGAGACATACCTGCTGAGTTCAATACATTCCAAGGCGCCAGTCAAAATGCAGGAAGTTGATTTGGCCTTTTTTACTCTCACTAAACCGAACCAGGGAATTACTGGTGCTTCGTCCCACTGCTGTTGCTGTATACAAATTGAATGTGATCATGAAGAACCCCCCCCCCTATATCAGATTCTTGCTCTGTACTGAATTAATTGCTGCAATGCTAAAGATGGGATCGTTTATCTGAACAAGAAAATCAGCCAATTTTTTCACTCCTGGTCAGGCAACTCTAACCAAAGTGCCCAAAAAAACCCCTCTAGGGACCCTCAGCATAAGAGGAAGGGAATGCAATCATCAAATCAGTTTTGACAAAGGGCTCAGAACTGAAACATTGATAGTTCCTCCGTCGACAGATGCTATCTGACCTGTTGTCCTCACCAGCATATTCTGTTTTTGTTTAAGTCGTAGGGGGTGACATTGATGATATCAGCACCAGACATCTCTAGTTCTACTGCGCGAATTCATGTGGTTGGTTGACACAGCGGAGATCCCCCTGCAGTCTTAAGGGCCTGTCCCACTTGGGCGACCTAATCCGCGAGTTCTGGCGAGTTTGCCCTCGACTCATACTCGCAGCATGGTCGACACGAGGTTGTAGGAGGTCTTCGTAACTCTCCTTCATGCTCGAGAGTGGTCTCCGCGTACTCGAGGCCTCAGCTAGGTCGCGGCGGCTTTTTCAATATGTTAAAAAATGCCCGCGAGTAAAAAAGGGTCGCCATGGAAAAAATCGATACTTTTTTTACTCATAGGTTTAGTCGTAGTAGGTCGTAGTAGGTCGGCATGTTAGTCGTAGGCAATCGAGGGTAGTCGAAGGTAGTCGAAGATAGTCTTCATCACAGTCGAAGGGAGGTCGAAGGAGGTCGACTTCACTCTCCACTATTCGGTGTCCAATTTTCCCGAAGTTAGTCGTAGCTAGTCTTCAACATAGTCGAAGGAGGTCTTCTACATAGTCGAAGGAGGTCTTCAACATGTCATTTTTTCCAAACTCTTCTAAACTCGCCAAGTAGGTCGCCCAAGTGGGACAGCCCCTTTATAGCCTGTTCCCAGTCACTAGCTGAGAAACGAGTGTCTATTTAGGCAAGATACCAGAACCACTGTATATGCCAGGTGAGAGTGGAACTTGGGGTTAGGATGGGGAAATGGCTATAAAAAGCTCATAAAAGGTTATTTTTTAATTACAGAAGTTAGAGCATTCCTCTTTCCTAACGTGTTTGGGCTTTATTTGACCGTTACATATCAAAAAAAAAAAGTTGCAAGTTTCTTTGCAAATTTGTCTTTTTTTCCCCTGTTGAAGTGGGATGCAGGGGATTTGTTGCTACATCTATGAACGGGCTGTAAAAGAAAATGGGGGTGAGGGGTCGCTCCCTCCAACAAGCAATCAAGTCATTATCAAATTCTGCAGAAAAAAAGCAGCAATTGGATTTGGATCAAAAGGAAAGACAGCAATTGGGCTGCAAGATGAAGACAGGGGGGTATGGAATTGAGGGGGGTGTAACTGGGACGCCAGGTATCACCGTTGAGCCCTCTGGAGATGTTGTGGGCTTATCAATGAAACGTCAAAGAAAGAGGGTGCCCACCTGTTGACCCCGATGACGTACCTACCCTACCCTTCACCACTCCAATCGCACTGCAAATAGCAAGAGTGCTGACTTAATACAGGGATTGAAACATCAAGTCCTATTAGCTCTACTACTTCACTATGATTCAATAATTATATTGTCGCGGGGTTGGAACGACCCGGAGCGGGGACGTACATCGCCCGGCGCGGCTTCATGGCCGTGGGGCATTACAGCGCCCGCCGGGGGCTCCAACTTTGTGACTTTTAGACCGGGAGCGGGGCCGTAAATCGCCCGGCACGGCCTAAAATGGCCGTGGGACATATCATCACCCGCCTGGGGCTTGCACATCGGGAGAGAAATGGAGAACAGGGGAGAGAAAAGACTTTGCCTTCCATCACAGTGGGTTCACTGTGATGGATGTTTGTGTGAATTAAATTGTGTGTATGTCTGTAGGAATTGTCTTTGTTTGTATGGCTGTGGAAACGGAATTTCGTTTGAGCCTCACTGAGGCTCAAATGACAATAAATGGTATTGTATTGTATTGTATTCTCTTTCCCTTTCTCATCAACAAGCCCTGAATCTGTTTTAGACACTACATTCTGGAGTAACTCAGCGGTAAAGGCAGTCAGTCACCCATTCCTTCTCTCCAGAGATGCTGCCTGTCCCGCTGAGTGACTAGCATTTTGTGCCTATCTTCGGTTTAAAGCAGCATCTGCAGTTCCTTCCGACACACTGAATCTGTTTACTTCCATTTATGGTCGGAAGACTGAGCAGTAGGTGCTGTGGTGGGAGGGACTGCGGTTTCCTATTGCACAACGTTTTTGTTCCTTTCGACAACCATTTCAGAGATCAACGTAGCTAACCTCTGACACAACATATTAGCAGGACTCTCCCAGACTGCTAAAAACAAACTGACACACTGACTGCATTCCTCGCATTCTTGTTCACACACAGCTGGAACCATGGGTTCTGAGTTCTCAGTTCTGCCCTGTCATTGGCTGCAGTATCACCTTCACAGTCCTTTCATTTAGGTTCATTTTTCCCTTTTTAGGACAGGAGGCTGAAATGGGTTGATCTGGTGCTGTTAGTCATTAACTTCAGCAGTGTTGCTGTGTGGGTGTGTCATCAATGATCAAACCTCATGCCCTTCAATAAAGCACTTAATACAAGACTAGGATTTCTATACTAAGCAAAACGCAAACAAACAAACTGCAGATTCAGGAAATCTGAAATAAAATTATTTGGGATTTTATAACGCTGTCAAGATCCCGGTAAAAATGTTCCAAAAGTACTTTACAATCAATGAGGTAAAGGTGACTGAGATACTCCCTCTGTTTAAATGATAAGGTGCAAGGTACTAAATGATAAGGTGCAAGGTTTCCCATCAGAACTGCCCCCTCCATCGACTCTTTTAAGTCAAGACTAAAGACTTATCTATACTCCCAAGCCTTTCCTGATGTCCTCTGAGTGAGGGCTACATGTATATGTATGTAGTCTGTTTTGTTGTGCTATTCTTATAACAAATGTAAAGCACTTTGGCCAACGAGAGTTGTTTTTTAAATGTGCTATATAAATAAATGTGACTTGACTTGACTTGACTACTCAGAGTATTGCATGCGCAAAGTACCAGGAACTGGTGGAGATGTGCCAGGACAGCGGCTGGCAGCATACTATGAGCCCATAGAGGTGGGCTGTAGAGGCTTTGCAGGACGCCCACTCTGCAAAGTCCTCAACCAGTTGGGCGTTACGGGGCTGGCAAAGAAGATGCCATTCAATCTGCTAGCGAAGCCGCAGAGAAAGCCACTAAGTGGCTTTGGATTAAGAAGGCTGATCCAATCCAGTGGGCGGTTGCTGCTGGGACGCAAGTCGGGGCCTGATCAACCCCGGCTGGGTCGCCTGGGCGAGGGTGTCTGATGTTGTGAGACCCGAAACACCCGATGACCCCAGGTCACATCACTGAGGATGCATCCCAGTGTATCTAGAAGATGTATCTTTCACACAGTAGTTCAGATGGCTGGCCACGGGAATAGTGAGCTAAATGTGAAACTGATCCCAGGAAGGTAAATAATTGGGGAATTTAACATTGATTACGCAGTTCGGAGAATTATGCACCATTTCTTTGATCCCCTGGTGCACTTACGGGAAGCAATCAAAGTAAATGGTGCTGGCTTGAAGGGCTGAATGGCCTACTCCTGCACCTATTGTCTATTGTCTATTGTCTAAATATCAAGGGGTTCTTCATTTTCACATGTTCAAGAAGGAAGAGAGAGCCAATACAAAATGTACCAAATCCAGGAAAACACTTACTGACGTCCACAGTGGGTCGATGTAGAGGAAAAACCTCAAGATGTAAATAACCAGAAGGCCTCACTCTTTACCTTGGAAGCCTCCAAGGTCATTTTCCAATCCAGAGAATGCTTCATGGAGCAGGATAAGATGTACTCAAGTTTCCTCTTCCAAAAGATTGTGGAGCAAGCTCTGTTATCAGCCACCTCGGAGAAGACGACAGCTCAGTCAGATTCTCGCAACCTAACCTGTGAAGGATCTATAGTGCCGGACTAACCAATTTGAAGGCCACAGACACTACATCTCCCTAAAGCTTCCTATCCTCTACCACAGAGGTTTTAGATTACAACAGGCAGGAGAGTCTGAACCAACATTAATTCTTGATGAGCTGATAAGACTTGTCCCTTATGCCCCTGTCCCACTTAGGGAACCTGAACGGAAACCTCTGAAGACTTTGCGCCCCGCCCAAGGTTTCCGTGCGGTTCCCGGAGGTTGCAGGTGGTTGCTGGAGGTTGCAGGTAGTGGCAGCAGGTAGGGAGACTGACAAAAACCTCCGGGAACCGCACGGAAACCTTGGGTGGGGCGCAAAGTCTCCAGAGGTTTCCGTTCAGGTTTCCTAAGTGGGACAGGGGCATGACTTCATGGCACGTAAAACTCCTGGAATTGCCCAGTCATTCTGGACGAGGAGAAAACTCTTGATATAATATTGCCCACGTGCTCTCCAAAATTGGGTTTTGGGGAGCCTAGCTCGATGGAGTGTAACAATTCCACATGCCCATGAGCTACTGCACTCTGAGGAACTGTTGTCTATGTGAGGCATTCAGTTCAGTCACCCGTAAGCCAGGATAGGTCAGACTCTTAGAGCAGTACAGCACAAAAACAGGCCCTTCAGCCTACAATGTCCGTGCCGAACATGAGCCAGGTTAAACTAATCTCCTCCGCCTGCATATGATCCATATCCCTCTATCCGGTTTGCAGATGAATGAGCATCTGCAACTAATTCATGCTAGCCTCTAGGACCAGAGGCAATCGCAGCATAAGCAAAGTCATTTTCTCTGGCAACGGGTCCAACCAATCTTTTGATTATTTAAAGATGCATGAATATGGTTCAGAAGAGCTGTGGCATGCAGTAAGAACTGGTTGGTGAGTGCAGCTGAAGTGAAGGAGAAACTGGAGTTGTGTCAACAGTGCGCTGTCTTGATTGTTGGAAAGCACAACATCAGGTGTGAGGTGTACTTGGTGTCACAATAAATGTGGTCCATCACTTATCTTTAATTTGCTATCATTAAATGGGTGTCAGAATATCAACCACCCCTCTTGAAATTTCGTTCCATAGAACTTAGCATAGCTTTGGTGACCAGAGTAGAAATTCTACAGCATGTGTTTTGGAAGTCTCAGAGAAGAAGGTTTGTAATTTAGACTGTAGTTGTGTTCTGAACTTTCAAATAACACCAAAACCTGTGCGGCCACCTAAACCCTTTTCCTTTTCTGAGATTAAAACAATTCAAATCTTTGAAGGCTGGGATAAATGTACCCAATGTGGTTCAAGATGTTCACCTTTGTACAGTGGCAGACTGGCCAGGGTGTCAGCTTGCCCGATGGCAAGTGGGCCCCTGATGAAGCGGGCCCCCTATATCAAGTGGGCCCCTGATGAAGTGGGCCCCCTTTGTCTCCTGGCAACCAATATTTTTAGACCTAGTCCGCCACTGCCTTTGTATATGATTGCACTAACTTGTGCAAAGACTTTGGGCATAAAAACACCAAGTATTATCAGGTGTCAAAGTTCTATCTGTCTCTAAGAAGAAGGGTTTCGGCCCGAAACGTTGCCTATTTCCTTCACTCCATAAATGCTGCTGCACCCGCTGAGTTTCTCCAGCACTTTTGTCTACCTTCTATCTATCTCTCGTGTTAGAGACAATAGACAATAGACAATAGGTGCAGGAGTAGGCCATTTGGCCCTTCGAGCCAGCACCGCCATTCAATGTGATCATGGCTGATCATCCCCAATCAGTACCCCGTTCCTGCCTTCTCCCCATATCCCCTGACTCCGCTATTTTTAAGAGCCTTATCTAGCTCTCTCTTGAAAGCATCCAGAGAACCTGCCTCCACCGCCCTCTGAGGCAGAGAATTCCACAGACTCACCACTCTCTGTGAGAAAAAGTGTTTCCTCGTCTCCGTTCTAAATGGCTTACCCCTTATTCTTAAACTATGGCCCCTGGTTCTGGACTCCTCCAACATCGGGAACATGTTTCCTGCCTCTCGTGTGTCCAAGCTCTTAACAATCCTAGATGTTTCAATGAGATAACCTCTCATCCTTCTAAACTCCAGAGTGTACAAGCCCAGCTGCTCCATTCTCTCAGTGTTGTGACAAATGGATCTAGTTAAAACCTCAAAATATTCTTTTCAACTGAACCACACTGTAACATTTGTCCCTTATTAATAAGGTTTATGCAGAAGTCACTCAGGCATCGGTTTGATTAGAATAACCTAAAAAAAACTGTGGGGAAAAAGAAAAATGCTGCATCATGTGATTCTTCAAGCAGTGTCAATGTCATTTTACAGAATGACTCATCACCAGAGCTTTTAGACCACTGCCAAAGCTGAAAGCCTCATCAGGTCTTTCACTCTAAACCAGAGACTCAATCCCACACATGAATATTGATGTAACACAGGACTCTGTGCTCAATGGACTGTTCCCTGAGACTTTCATTGAGACAAGCAGCAAAGATTGCCAGAGAACCAGTAACACGATAGAAGGTATGATGTGGTTTGCCCGAAATTTGTTGGCCGTCCAGTGCAAAAATCGTCCACAAGTGAACGCTTCCATACTGCACATTCCAAAATCTGGGACTACGTTTTCAGATGCACAAAGTTTGTTGTAGCAACTGTAAAGGATCTGTGGTGAAATGACATAATTTAAAATCTTTAAAATGTGCCTTTGCACTTTGAGGAACCAAAGTACAGGTACATTAATAAACACTCTCAAATTGGTTTGCTCAAGGAATGTATATTGAAGAAAATTAATTTTGTGACCAGAGTCTGACTCCTCAGAGTGCCTGACTCAGAGGGAAGAATGCTGCCACTTAACATATTGACATTACATAATAGATAGACTTTGCCCAATGAAACTGGATTAATGTAACTATAAATTGAGATCAAAATCCAAATGACCTTTAAGTGTTCAATGTTATAATACTATACAATACAATACCATTTATTTGTCATTTGAACCTCACATGAGGTTCAAACGAAATTTGGTTTCTGCAGTCATACAAGAAAAGAACCAAGACACACACCAACACAATTTACACAAACATCCATCACAGTGAATCTCCTCCTCACTGTGATGGAAGGCAAAGTCTTGTCTCTCCCCTGCTCTCCATTCTTCTCCCGATGTCAAAGTCAAAGCCCCCGGCGGGCGCTAGCAAGTCTGCGGCCATTTAAAGCCGCGCCGGGCGATGTAAGGCCCTGCTCCGGGTCTTGATGCTGGAGCCCCCGGCGGGCGCTAGCCAATCCCGCGGCTGTTTAAGCTGCGCCGGGCGATGTAAGGCCCCGCTCCAGGTCACTTTCAACCCCGCATTGAATGTGTTCGCTCAGTAGATGTTATTTTCTTTTTTTTTTTAAATAATATTTTTATTAGAAGCAAACACATATTATGGTAAAAACATTTCATGTATATCAGTCGTACATTATTAATATTATCAATTGTGGATTGATTCTGCTTCTAGTTTTTTTTTTATAGATAGGGAGTAAAAAAGAAAGAGAAAAATACCCCACAAATGTCAAGATAAAAAAAGAATGGAATGATTTACTAATAAAACATCATTGGAGATAGGTTCGTAAATTATAAGGTATAACTTTTCATCTAATCCTGAGTTCAAGCTTCAGTCAGGTTCCCGTGCTGAACCGATCTACCCCTTCAAATAGTCAATGAATGGAGACCATATTCTAACAAAAAGTTCTTGTTTGACCATTAAGACAAGTCTGATTCTTTCCAGGTGTAGGGTCTCCGACACTTTTATTGTGCGGTTATAGGGACCTTTCCATTTAATATAATTTTTCACATTATACTGTGTCGAAGTCTTGGTGTGTGAGGTAGATTGTCTGATATTCCTATTAACTTATTCCTTTTTTTGGCTGTGATTGCATACTGTTTGCTTCATAGTGCGTGCTGCAGGGGTTCTCTATTCCAGGGGCTGCAAGGTAAATAGAATCATTGGAAACAGACCATGGCTCACTTGCCCACAAACAACATGTCCATCTACCTACTATGCCTGCGTTGGTCAACTCTCTAACTTCTATCCTGCATGTCTAAATGTTTCTTAAACGTTGTGTGATGACTTAAATGGCGGCTTTTTCCTGAGCGGTTCTTTCCATTGATAGCAGCAAATGTCATTTAATTACCTCCTTCAGCATCAGCCTCAACCTTGCTGAGTCTTCCGTACTAATTTTCTTCCATATACATTCCTTGCTGTGCCCCAGGGACACAGTTGTGTGTTGCAGAATTACTCCACCAGGAGTTTTGGTGCGTATTTGTTAGTTGAATAACACCACAACAGTCCTACAAACCTTCCTTTATGCTACTTACAAAGTGTATCCTATGTTCAAATCTGGTGACCAAAGCTACACTAAGCTCTATGCAACCATATATCAAGAGGGAACTACAAAGGGTGGTTGATATTCTGGCACCCATTTAATGATTGTAATCCAGGATCATTCATTACCTCCTATATGACAGCATGATATCATGATGTAGGTCTGTGAGCTCCTCCCTGCCAACTTCCCAAACGCAATTACACCTTCCCTCCCTACTTTGAAAGAAGAGGTGTGAAGGTATTTCCCAATTAATAAAGGATGCACTTAGTGAAGGATGTACTTCTCCGTGGATCGTCACCTTGTTGTGGTGGAGAAGCTTGTGTGGACCTGAAATCCTGAGAGCGATGCCGTCTGGAGCTGTGCTCCATGTAGGGCCACCCATGGCGGTAAGGTCGAGGGGGAGGTCTCTGACAAAGAGCAATCCAACTAAGACCTCAACGGTGGAACAGGCGGAGGACGGTGGCTGACCTTAGTGGAGCGACACAACGGCTGGGAAGGCGGATGAAGGCTGCGGCAGAAAAGGGTCTCCGGTCGTCTTGGACTCCATGCCATTGGATCCTGACCCAGATCTGTCAAGGACCGTGGGGTGGCTGTCTGTGCACCAGTCTCTCCATGTTAAACAAAGTCACGCACAGGCGTCCTCCGTATAGGGAATAACACCCAGGAGACACCCATGGTCAGCCATGACCGAAGGGGGCCTAAGAAAGGATAAAAAACCCAATTTTGCTCCTGGGTCAATGGTGAGGAGTTTAACTATAACTTATTGACAGCTCACTGAAGGAAGCACACACTCTAGAACTATGCACAAATAAACATTATCTACAGAAAATGCACAACGATGACTGGTGATTAATGTGAACTATACTGACAGCTAATATCAACAAGGCTCGAGATTTATTGTTTTATGTCGAGTTCCGTTTTCTAAAACGTCTGTTTTCTACCCGCCCAGCTAAAGTGTTCAAGGACAAACTTAAAGATGTAAAACCATGGATTGCATAGTCTTGAATGGAAATTGTGAATGTTGCAAAGTGAAAGAGTAACATTTCTGTTTCAGAAATGGTGCTTGCTCATTGTGTAAACCAGCATACCTTTGTTCTCTGGCACACAATTAACATGCATAAGCTTGTTAGGTCGACAATAGTTACTTCACACAGAATATCATGCATATTGATTGTGTATTGAAATGTTAGGTAGAGACCTGGGAAATAATGTAATTGATTCAATATATTTGTGATGATTACAGTAATATAAATAATGCCCCTGTCCCACTTAGGAAACCTGAACGGAAACCTCTGGAGACCTTGCGCCCCACCCAAGGTTTCCGTGCGGTTCCCGGAGGTTTTTGTCAGTCTCCCTACCTGCTTCCACTACCTGCAACCTCCGGCAACCACCTGCAACCTCCGGGAGCCGCACGGAAACCTTGGGTGGGGCGCAAAGTCTCCAGAGGTTTCCGTTCAGGTTTCCTAAGTGGGACAGCGGCATAAGAAAACAAGCAGATTTAAAAAAAAACATTTGCATAAATCTTACCAATTATTTTCCAGAATTGGGAATAGTTCCCTATTTGATTCTCTCCCCATCTTTGTTTAACATATAAACATAGAAAATAGCGCAGGAGGAGGCCATTCAACCCTTCGATCCATTCATTGTGATCATGGCTGATCGTCCCCTATCAATAACCCGTGTCTGCCTTCTCCCCATATCCCTTGACTTCATTAGCCCCTAGAGCTCCATCTAACTCTCTCTTAAATCCATCCAGTGACTTGGCCTCCACTGCCCTCTGTGGCAGGGAATTCCATAAATTCACAACTCACTGGGTGAAAAAGTTTTTTCTCACCTCAGTCATAAATGGCCTCCCCTTTATTCAATGTTGGGTGTGGCCCCTGGTTCAGGACACACCCAACATTGGGAACATTTTTCCTGCATCTAGCATGTCCAGTCCTTTTATATTTTTAATATGTTTCTATAAGATTCCCTCCTCATCTTTCTAAACTCCAGTGAATATAAGCCTAGTCTTTTCAATCTTTCCTCATATGACAGTCCCGCCATCCCAGGGATCAATCTCGTTTAGATGGTGAGAATGTGATGGCAAAGCTACTGGCTCCCATTCAATACTTTATATGACAAATTAAGCTGTCACTACGGCCTGGCTATTCAGCTGCAAAGCAAGTGTACATCTGACCCTAACACTGTCTCTGCCAAGCCGCAGATAGTTTCCTGCTGTGATCCAAGAGTTGTTGACCTGTTAGTGCTCAGTCATCTTTGGAGCATTCCAAGATTTCATTTTTGGCCCTTACTCCTCCTTTCTACATACCATTTGTCAAGAACATCTTTTATAAATGAAGGCTCAACTTGCAAGTTTCTTCATGTCCCTTCCATTCACTCAACCTCATAATCATCAGACTACCTGTCTCACATAAGACAGGAACCTTTGCAACTGAGGCACCAGTAAGTTGAACACATTCATTTTCAATCAATCAATCAATGTTTTATTCGTCACTTGCACATAAAGTGCAAGTGAAATGAATTTGCCCGCAGTGGTACAATGAAAAAGAACACACAAAAACACAATAAAAATGTAACACAAACATCCACCACAGCATTCATCACTGTGGTGGAAGGTACAAACATTTGGCCAGTCCTCCTCCATTTCCCCCCGTGGTCAGGACCTCTTGATGGATTTTTGCCATCAACTCAATTTCTTCTGTGGAAGATTAGTTAGGCAGAACTAGTATTTTCAATCGACACTGGGCCGAAGGGCCTGTTCGTGTTCTGTACTTTTCTCCGTTCTATGTATCAATCCCAGCATGGTCTTTCCTCATTTACCTTTAGAACCTAAATTCTCTTCAGCTTCCTCGAGTTCTCTAACTCTGGGCTCATACACATTATTTTGCTACCCTACCTCCAGTGACAAAGTCTTTTGCCCACTTGGATCTGTATACTGCAACTCCTTTCTTAAATACACACATTTTACATTTGACCTTTTGTAAGTCTTTTCAAGAGATATCTCTTCAATCAAGGTACTGATCACGTAACTCATTTCACCCTGTAAAACCTCTGGCAAATTTTTCTCAATGTTAAAGATAATGTGTAAACGCACTTTGCTATAATAAATAGTGCAAACCCAGTCTAAATGAAACATTAACTCTGTATTTGCCCTCCAGCATTCTCTATTTTTAGTTTGTGTGTCCAGCATCCGCAGGATCTTACTTTGATTATTACTCTACTGTGCTGCTACCTGATGAATGTCAATTCAGCAGAAACTTGAATCTTCTGTACAGCATACTTCTGGTTCCTGTGATTGTGTTGTTACAAACTCAACTCTCATATTCAGTGTTCAAGAAGGAACTGCAGATGCTGGAAAATCGAAGGTAGACAAAAGTGCTGGGGAAACTCAGCGGGTGAGGCAGCATCTATGGATCGAAGGAAATAGGCAATGTTTCGGGCCGAAACCCTTCTTCAGACTGATTTAGGGTGGGAGTGGGGGGGGGGGGGGGGGGCGGGACGAAGAAAGGAAGAGGAGGAGCCAAAGGGCTGAGGGAGAGCTGAGAAGGGGAGGAGACAGCAAGGGCTACCGGAAATTGGAGAAGTCAATGTTCAAGCCGCTGGGATGCAGACTGCCCAAGCGGAATATGAGGTGCTGCTCCTCCAGTTTCCGGTGGTGCTCACTCTGGCCGTGGAGGAGGCCCTGGACAGAAAGGTCGGATTCGGAATGGGAGGGGGAGTTGTAGTGCTGAACCACCGGGAGATCAGGTTGGTTAATGTGGACCGAGCGGAGGTGTTCGGCGAAACGATCGCCAAGATCTACCCTTGGTCGCACCGATGTAGAGCAACTGACATCTAGAGCAGCGGATGCAATAGATGAGGTTGGAGGAGGTGCTGGTGACTGGGTTTGTGTTGAATCAGCCTGACGGTTCACTGAGCATCATCCATTTTGATGACCTCTAATCTTCATTTCTACTCAGTACTGAGAGACAATGTTGTGAGAGCAGGTCAGTCCCAGCATAGACGTGAAACTTGGAGAGTCACATTTGTTGGAAGAGGAGAAAAGCAGGACATATTAGTGAGAGAAAATCAACAGCTCGCAGCAGAATTCATACAGTAAATCATAGAGATTGTTGCTTGGAATCTCCATGGGGTCACCCCAGCACCAGGTCAACAGAATTCCTGGAACAACTACATAAATGGCTAAAAATTCAGCCTTTTACACAATGTTTCTGGATTTTGTCAATGTCTTGTGAAATGTCAAGAGATTAAGGAAAAACATGCAGAAATTTAGTGCTCGTGAGGCCGAAGGCTAAGAATTAGCGGCTGAACTCCTGGAATCTGGAGAGAATTTTCACATGCCCTTCTGGGAATTTCATGCATTAGATGGGGGGGGGGGAGTTTGGATTATTTTTTATTATTTTTATTTTATTGTTCTATTCCTGTTTTCCCCTCATCCTTAATTTTATTGAGACATGCTTCCTAACTTTTCTTTTGTCTTGCTTCTATACAGCATTCCTATTAATTTACTTCTCTCATCTCTGCACAAATATCAGTCATCCTTTTCCAAATGAATTTTGGAAATTTTTTAGTGAAATTTTATTTTAAACTACAGATGCCAGAAATCTGAAATAAAAAATAGTAAATGCTGGAAATACTCCGCAGATCAATCAGCACCTGTGGAAAGAGAAATTATTCATGTTTTGGGTCAGGAACCTTCATTGTAGTGATAGTGAGTATTGTGTAGGACAGAATTACAGATGCTGGTTTTACACCGAAGATAGACACAAAATCAAGTAAAGTCAAGAGAGTTTATTGTCATGTGTCCCTAACAGGACAATGAAATTCTTGCTTTGCTTCAGCACAACAGAACATACTAGGCATTGACTACAGAACAGATCAGTGTGTCCATATACCATTATATACGTAAATACACACATGAATAAATAAACTGATAAAGTGCAAATAACAGATAATGGGCTATTAATGTTCAGAGTTTTGTCCGAGCCAAGTTTAATAGCCTGATGGCTGTGGGGAAGTAGCTATTCCTGAACCTGGCCGTTGCAGTCTTCAGGCTCCTGTACCTTCTACCTGAAGGTAGCAGGGAGATGAGTGTGTGGCCAGGATGTGTGGGTCCTTGATGATATTGCCAGCCTTTCATGCCTACGATAGATCCCCTCGATGGAAGGGAGGTCAGAGCCGATGATGCACTAGGCACTGTTTACTACTTTTTGTAGTCTTTTCCTCTCCAGGGCGTTCAAGTTGCCGAACCAAGCCACGATGCAACCGGTCAGCATGCTCTCTACTATGCACCTGTAGAAGTTAGAGAGAGTCCTCTTTGACAAACCGACTCTTCGTAATCTTCTCAGGAAGTAGAGGTGCAAAATGCTGGAGTAATCAGCGGTACAGGCAGGACCTCTGGATAGAAGGAATGGGTGACGTTTCGGGTCTAGACTAAACCATTCTCTGGTCACAGCTGAACCAATGCATCTTCCCTTGGTCTCTATTTATCCTCTCTTCCCAGCAGCACTTAGTTTATGTATGTTTAGAGATACAGTGCAGAAACAGGCCCTTCGGCCCACCGAGTCCATCCACGCCAACTAGTGCTCACCCCGTACATTAGCACTATCATGCACACTAGGGATAATTTACAATTGGTACCGAAGCCAATTAACCTACAAACCTGTACGTCTTTGTGGTATGGGAGGAAACCGTAGCAAACCCATGTGTTCACAGGGAAAACTAACTAACAAACTCCCTACAGACAGCACCCATAATCAAGATCGAACCCGGGTGCCTTGATGGAAGGTGACCTTAAATAAGAACCTGGGTCTATTTTAATCCCTAAACACAGCACTTGCAACACCTGTATTCACATCCTCCCGAGACTTAGTTAACTTAATAAATGTGTGGGATCAATCTAGGATAATCCTGGTTAGTATGAAAGAGCCTGACTTCCTGCTGCTACATCTGTGTGAGCCTTCATAGGAAATGACTGTTTAACACAAAGTTTGTGTGCATTGGCAGCAGGGAATCAGACCATTCACCCATTGTTCTGTGACAAACCCTCTTTCTCTCTGCTCACATTTAACTCTAACACTACATCTATCCATATATCTTCCTCTCTTGTGAGTTTATCTAGCTCCCCTTAAACACATCTGAGCTATTTACCTCAATAATCCCTGCTTCTAAGAAGTATCTGCTGAATAGTCTCCTCGATTTATGTTTATAACTTCTATATTTGGGTTCTCCATACAAACATTTTCTCAATATTAGTGTTGCACATTTTTCGTTGGGAGGGGATTATCAATACTAAATTATTTCTGAGGGTTATGCTCATGAAATGCTCTACTTAAACCACACAATATTTTTGGTCACATTACAATTTCTACATTTCTAAACTTACACCACAGATCAATTTATATTCATATTCCTACCTAAAGGAAAGAATTAGCAATGATTTTCTTATTTGAAATGCTTTTACTTGCGTCTTCATGTGTTTGACAGAATCATTTTCTTGAAATTGTTTTTAAAACCTTACAATTCCCGGAGATGTAATAACATTCTAGGTCATCGGTCCAACCAACAGCTCATCGTAGATTTTTAAATTACTGCTATTATACAAAATAAACATTCTTTCTGTCTGACCTTTCTGTCCTGGGCCTCCTCCATGGCCAGAGTGAGCACCACCGTTAATTTGAGGAGCAGCACGTCATATTTCGCTTTGGCAGTCTGCACCCCAGCGGTATGAACATTGACTTCTCCAATTTCAGGTAGGCCCTGCTTTCTCCTTCCCTTCTCAGCTCTCCATCAGCCCAATGTCTCCGCCTCTTCCTTTCTTCTTCCCGCCCCCCCCCCCCCCCCCCCCCCACCCTCACATCAGTCTGAAGAAGGGTCTCGACGCAAAACGTTGCCTATTTCCTTCGCTCCATAGATGCTGCCTCACCCGCTGAGTTTCTCCAGCATTTTTATCTTCCTTCGATTTTCCAGCATCTGCAGTTCCTTCTTAAACTGTCCCTCTCAAAATGTGCGTCTACATTTAAAAGAAATTCCTCCAGGTTTCTCTCTTTAACTCTTCTACAAGTTGTTTGTTAGCTCCCTTTTATTTGTATTAATTACTAAATAACAATCTAACAGTTCATTTGAGCTTGGAATAACTTCCTGTGATTGAAATCTGTTCCATGTATTCATAGTTATAAGTTTGCAAACAATTCTGAATTTCCCCATCTTCTACCAAACTATAAACTTTCATTAAGGAGTTTACTTTACTTTCACAAGGGCCTGCCCCAATTGTACGACCTAATTGCCGACCTCTGCCGAGTTTGCCCATGACTCATACTCGCAGCATGGTCGCCACGAGGTCGTGGGAGGTCTTCGTAACTCTTCCCCATGCTCGTGAGTGGTCTCCACGTACTCGTGGCCTCAAGTAGGTCACAGCGTTTTTTACAACTTGAAATTCTGAAATTCACACGGTGCAAAGCCAAGGTGATACAGACACACACCGAAATGAACAAGAAGGTTAAGAAGGCTAGCAAAGTGTACGGTAAGACCTTTAAAAGAGGGGAGGGGGTGGGGGGAGGGGGGAGAAGGAGTGGAGACAATTTTAAGAAGCCAGACAACTTTTAAGAAGCCAGAGATACACAGCTGTGAAGTTCGGCGGGCGTTTAACATTACCGGTCGGTTATCCTTGGTTCTGAAAACTAGTACTTAAGTTTTTTTTCCCCCAATGAGCCAATTAAAATGATCGGTTATCAAAGGAGATTAACTAAAACTACCTACAACTACCTCGACTGCCTACAACTACATGGTGACCCCACTACAACTGCACCTACGACTACAGGATTATTGATTTTCTCCATGGCGACCAATTTTTGGTCGCAGAAAATTTTTCAACATGTTGAAAAATTTGCGGCGACCATACTGAGGCGGCGACTAGTTCCCAGAATGCGGGAACTCCTCGCGACCATGAAGGAGACTCACCAGAGACCACCAGCGAATATGTGGCGAGCGCAGAGTCTCCTGCACTCGCCTAAAAAGTTGCCTAAGTGGGACAGGCCCTTAATAACTCAGCGGATCAGGCAGCATCTCTGAAGAACATGGTTAGGTGGTTCTCCAGATAACATGATATCCATGTTCTCCAGAGATGCTGCCTAACCCGCCTAATTACTCCTTTTTTTTAAAACCAGTATCTGAAGTTCCTTGTTTCTACATTTTGGTGCTGGGACCACTTGCCGTAGCTCTACAAATAGGATGGGCTAAAAAGAAATATCAAGTGAAATGGATTTTGTGCTCTGTATTTATCTAACTAAATACTTTCATTACCGTGAAGATCTCTATCATCCATATCTTCTTAGTGAAGAAAGCCCCAGTCTGCCGAGCCGTTCCTGAGAGTTATCATTTCTACATTCTAGTGATACTAAATCACACCTTCAGCAATAATTCTGTAACTTTCCTAATAATACAGAGTCAAGGGTTGTGTCCTTAGTGTGTGTTGGATAGTGTTAAGGGCCTGTCCCACTTTCACAAGTTATTCACGAATTCTCCCGAGTTTTCCCCTTGATTCAAACTCGCAGAATGTTCGTAACGAGTCCGTAGGAGGTCGTAGGAATCCGTAGATATATCGTAGCGGCTCGTTATGCCAGCCGTAGGTACTCGTGGCATCAGGTAAGTCGGGACGTTTTTTCCAGCCCGATAAAAAATGTCCACGAGCAAATAAATGTCGGGATGAAAGAAATTGCAACTTTTTACTCGTAAGAAGGGCATCAAAATAGTCGTGGTAATTCGTAGACATACTCATAAGAATTCGTTGGAGTCCGTGAACATAGTCGTGGAAGGTCGTAGGAGTTTAGTAGATTACTACGATCTTGATTTTTTTTTAGGTCCTTTAAACTCGGCAGAGGTTTTGAATTAAGTCGTGAAAGTGGGACTAGTGGGCGGGGATCGCTGGTCGGTGCGGACTGGGTGGCCCGAAGAGCCTGTTTCCCCACTGTATCTCTAAACTAAACAGAACTAATTTAATATCCTGTTATCAATCTTCTACTGCAAGTTTAAATTGGACTGTCCATGTGTACTTTTCCAAGATTAACCGATTTCACTACCACTAGTGCCCACTGCACAGTCCATGGCATTTCTACCTATTAAACTTAATGCAGATCATTCCTCATTACTTCCAAGCTTTTCTATGTTTTAGGTTTAAACACTCAAAATCAACGACGTTAACATCATGCATTTTCCTTGTAATAACTCAATATACATTATTTCCATTGTGGTTAGGCACAAAATGCTGGAGTAACTCAGCGGGTCAGGCAGCATTTCTGGAAAGGAATAGGTGATATTTCAGGTCAAAACCTTTCTTCGGACTGAGAGTCAAGGGAGAGTTGAAACTAGAGGTATGAAAAGATGTCAGTGCCGGTTCTGATTTGTTCCCCAACCTTTTCATACCTCTAGTTTCCCTCTCCCCTGACTCTCAGTCTGAAGAAGGGTCTCAACCCGAAATGTCACCTATTCCTTTTCTCCAGAGATGCTGCATGACCTGCTGAGTTATTCCAGCATTTTGTGTCTCTCTTTGGTATAAACCAGCATCTGCAGTTTTTCTTGCACATTTCCATTGTGGTTTTCACTTCACATCAAAATGTTTTCTAAGCTACACTAAGTCTCCTTAGTTCTTCGCTACAGCTGTTTATTCAGCCAAGAATTTGTCCACATGGGAGGGGAAGAATGCATGAGGTTAAATGACACATTGCTCTGACAAGAAGCATCTTGGATGCACTTTGGAATTCACTGAATGATGTGGGAACTTAATAGAATCTTTATTGGCTTTTTTAGTCCAAGAGCTCAATTTTGCATTCATCTGATTGTCCCACCCACATGGTTATATCAACAATAAACAAACACTGTCACAAATCAATTCTCTAATTTCGAACATTGATACTCAGATCAGAGTCCTGGTGCTGTTTACCGAAGATTGCTATAGGATCTTTGCTGTTTACCATTCCTCTCCTGGACACAGTGGAATAAATCAGCATGTGTGGTTTTGTCCCTGATTTATTTATATTAGTTACAATAAAACACTGATAATACAGCATCCAATGGTTCAGAAATTCTAATGGTCGGGCTCATATATTAGTGCAGAATTTGAGCTGGGATCCAGAGTATAAGAGGACTGGATAGACAGAGTCAAGGGTACAGAGTGTGGCCAGGGCTGGGGTCTAGAGGTCGACAAAAGTGCTGGAGAAACTCAGCGGGTGAAGCAGCATCTATGGAGCGAAGGAAATAGGCAACGTTTCGGGCCGAGACCCTTCTTCAGACTGATGTAGGGTGGGGGGGGGGGGGCGGGGAGAAGAAAGGAGAAAGGAAGAGGAGGAGCCAAAGGGCTGAGGGAGAGCTGAGAAGGGGAGGAGACAACAAGGGCTACCGGAAATTGGAGAAGTCAATGTTCATGCCGCTAGGGTGCAGACTGCCCAAGTGGAATATGAGGTGCTGCTCCTTCAATTTCTGGTGGTGCTCACTCTGGCCATGGAGGAGGCCCAGGACAGAAAGGTCGGATTTGGAATGGGAGGGGGAGTTGAAGTGCTGAGCCACAGGGAGATCAGGTTGGTTAAGGCGGACCGAGCGGAGGTGTTCGGCGAAATGATCGCCAAGCCTACGCTAGGTCTCACCGATGTAGGGCGAAACGATCGTCCTCTGGCTCCTCCTCGTCCTTTCTCCTTTCTTCTTCCCACCCCCCCCCAAACCTGCATCAGTCTGAAGAAGGGTTTCGGCCCGAAACATTGCCTATTTCCTTTGCTCCATAGATGCTGCCTCACCCGCTGAGTTTCTCCAGCACTTTTGTCAACTTTCGATTTTACAGCATCTGCAGTTCTTTCTTAAACACTGGGATCTAGAGTGCAGGTCGAGTATGCAGATGGAGCCGGGTTGGGTTTCACAGCACCAGAAGCCAGGAATGTGTCGGGATTCCAGCGGAGCTGGAGTTCGTAGTGCTCCCACTCCCATTTCCCACTCCCGTTAATCTCACCGGGTTTATTTGTTCAACTGCATGTTTTTAAAAAAGTGAAATGAAAGCGTGTTGCAGTATTCATTGAAATGACATCCAATAATCTAAAACTTTGACTAGTCCGGCACAACCAAAACTGCAAGGGTGTTGGATTATTGGAGTTTTACACGACTTTGTTTTCCAGCATCGTCTGGGCGTCTAGCGTTAGAGAGGCAAATGTGCAAACAAACAGTCTATGTAGCCAGGTGCAAAGAAAGTAACTAGGCTGGATATGTAAGTTGGCCGTTTACTCCCGTAGAATCATTCAGTCATAGACAATAACAGTTACTACCTTCAAGAAAAATAAAGGGAAAACTGCCAACAAAGACTAGTAACATGAATGATCAGTGTGTTAATCAGGCCAAGAATATCATAATCTAATTTCCTATTTGCACTGAGTGGGATTAACAAAAGAATTGTATAAACAGCTTTAGTGCTCCTGAAATAAGTGGGTAAAACCATTTAAGAGTCCTGATTATTGTTTGATGATGGATACTAGGAACTGTCATGGAATGCTTGCATGTATGTGAGATCGAGAAGTGAGATCGACCGATTGACCAAATGGTGCCAGCACAATAACCTGGCTTTCAACACCAGCAAAACCAAGGAACTGATTGTGGACTTTGAAAGGGGTAGGATAAGGACCTACAATCCCGTTTACATCAACAGGACGATGGTGGAAAGGGTCAAGAACTTCAAATTCCTGGGCGTGCACATTTCCGAAGATGCAATCATAAAGAAAGCACATCAGCGCCTCTACTTCCTGAGAAGACTACGGAGAGTCGGCATGTCAAAGAGGACTCTCTCCAACTTCTACAGGTGCATCGTGGCTTGGTTCGGCAACCTGAGGGTCCAGGAGCATCGTGGCTTGGTTCGGCAACCTGAGGGTCCAGAAGCAGAAAAGGATGCAGAAAGTTGTAAACACTGCCCAGTCCATCATCGACTCTGACCTCCCCATCATCGAAGGGAACTATCACAGTCGCTGCCTCAAAAAGGCAGCCAACATCATCAAGGTCCCACACCATCCTGGCCACGCACTCATCTCTCCACTACCATCGGGCAGAAGGTACAGGAGCCTGAGATCTGTTACATCCAGGTTCAGGAACAGCTTCTTCCCACACCCATCAGGCTATTAAACTCGCCAACAAACAGACCCTGAACTGTAACAGCCTATTGCACTTTATCTGCTTATTTATGTATATACTGTACTGAACTGTTCTGTATTTTTGTTTACAATACTCTGTTGTGCTGCAGAAAGCAAGAATTTCATTGTCCTATCTGGGACACATGACAACAAGTCTCTTGACTTGACTTGACTTGACCACTGGATGAGGGCAAGGTTGGGCCTCATTTTTTATTTCATTTCAATTATCCAAAATTCTTATTTCTGGTTACCACCCATATAGCAAAGGAGGGAATTGGAAATGTTCAGTCTGAGATGTAGCAAGGCAACAAAAGGTTCTCTATTTCGTGACAGATTACCACAATCATGTTGTGTAAGGTCTCTGATTAAGAAATCCCCTCATATCGCATGTGAAGCTCTAAAAAGGTGCACTAGTTATCGTTCATTATGTATCACATTGTTTTGAATGAACCGATCAATTGAGTGCATTCTCTTAATGATACAGTACTTCAAGCAAGAAGAAAGGTCCTGACCCAAAACGTCACCCAGCCGTGTTCTCTAGCGATGCTGCCTGACCCACTGAGTTAATTCTGGCACTTTGTGTCCTTTTGTGTAAACCAGCATTTACAGTCCTTGTTTCTATATTTAGGCATTTTATTGGCCTGTTGATATATCTGTGTTTTTATTATTTCTCGGTATGTACATTAATGGCACATCTTGCATAATTCAGCATAAATCCATTGAGGTTTATAACACTACCATTGCCACAAAATGTAAGGACCTCACAAACATAAATAGGACCTTTTCTGCTGGTATGAAGTTAGTGGCGTTGCATCTCTGCTCCAACGCCACCATAGCAAGCTTTTGTACAGCAAGTTCTGAAGCACTACACAATATTAACCTCAGCAACTATGATCTTCTTTGGACTGTGTCTTTGTTTGCACTGCCAACTATAGTTTTTGCACTCTTATGGATGCCTAGTATTACAGTCGTTTATTCATTGTATTCTGATTATTCTATATTATTTGTGCGCATTGCATTTACAGGCCCGTTAAAGTGCAGCAAGTGACAAGTTCATTGATCCGTTGAGGGTACATATGAGAATTAAACACTCTTGAGGTTTCTGGCTGCGTGAGAATCCGTATGTGTGGAGACCAGTTACCATTTGAGCAGGCTTTGGTGCCCAGTGCCGGATTTAGATGAAGAGAGGCCCTAGGCTGTTCCACTTGTGAGGCCCCTCCCAATCCCCCACCCCCACGACTAGAGGAAGATGGTCCACCAGATTGACACCGATTTGCAGCTGAGCTTAGCCAATGAGATAAGGGGCTGGAAAGCTGCGCTTTATTTATTTATTTATTGCCAGTGCTAGTGTCGAGTTATCGGCTTAAAACAGTATTATTCTCAAATGGAGGGCAAGGAAAATCACTGAATGGTTGTTTAGAGATAAATGTGCGTTGTGACAGCATATGTAAGAAAGGCCTATGACAGTGTCAAAAATATTATACACCTTGGCCGGAGGCCCCCTAGATTTTGAGGCCCTAGGCTTCAGCCTATGAAGCCTAATGGTAAATCCGGCTCTGTTGGTGCCTCAGAAAATTGTTCAATCTTCACATGAAAGGTGGTGAGAGAAACATGAAAAATATGCCCCCCCTTTACGCCCCCCACGTCCACTCCCAATCATTCTTTAGAGTAAAACCAGCAAGTTCCATTTGGTGTTGTGAGACATTCATGTCAAGTGCTGCCAAAAAAATCCCAATATCTTAAACGGAAAAATGGAAAGAGTGCTTTGGAACGGTGGCTATCAGGCTGAAATTTAGAAAGAATGAATTCAATGACGCGATTGCCTGGAGCATTTTATGCAGAGCATCGCTCTGTGCAAACCACATCCTCCTGAACACATGACTGTGGTCAGACCCAACATTTATAACAAGTCGAGTTAGAACATTTGTTGCCATGAAACTCTAATGACAAACTATTTCTCAATCCTATCGAATGCATAAGCATTTTGTTAAGGAATACCAGCTGATTTGAAATGTGTACTAAATAGAAACAGGAACCAACTTTTCACATACTTCCTTCAGAATATTTTTAAAAGAACACATTAAATGTATATTACAGATTATATGTTCATTTGGAAGTTGATGGGGGCGGATTGGAGTCATTTCCTTTATCATTTGAGTTTCAAATTCATCAGATTTTGTGGCCTGCAACGAATTGGTGGAGTAATATGCTGTCATTGTTCCGTAGTACACAGGGACCTTACAGCACACAATACTAAAAAGTAGGAAGAAGGTTCCTCCTTTTATCAATCTTCAAACCCTCTAAAATATTGCCATGGTCAGTTCTAAAAGGAAAGAAGAGCAAGGAGTGCCAACAACAGAATATCATTCTGTTGGCTCAATGTTGATAATGGCATGTTACATGCTGATGCCAATGTGTAACAGATGAGAGGGTGGGTCTCAGATTTAATTACCTGGATGTTCTTGGCGGTAGGGTCAGGTTAGCTTATTTCATGTCCATAGACAGGAGGGAAATTAAAGCAGCAGGGTCTCAACCCGAAATAAGAAGAGTCTCAACACGAAATGGCACCCATTAATTCTCTCCAAAAATGCTGCCTGCCCCGCTGAGTTATTCCAGCTTTGCTGTATAGTGTAGTCGAAAACATGCCTCAGCATGGTGCCACAGCACTCATACTAGCAAGCTAGACGTCATCCTCAACGACACCATGCAGATCATCACCTGCTGCCTACGTCCTACTCCGACGGATCTTCTGCCTGTGCTCGCAGGTATCGCACCCGCCAAGCTTCACAAAGAGTACTTCACTCATAGGCTGGTGTGCAAGGCCCCATCAGACGCCAAGCATCCTTTGCACCACCTCGCCCAGGACTCACAGCAACTGGGACCTCAACGCCAGTCATCCCGTCGGCCCTTCTCCCGTCACGCAGGGACCCTCTGTGGCTCCGGTTTCAACACACAAGGAGCATGGAGAACCAGCTGGGGACAAACTTTGCAACCTCCTTAATTCACCGAGCACCACAGCCCCACCCGGCTCGGACCTGTCCCGCAAAGAGTGGGTCGCCCTGAGCCGGCTCCGTACAGGGGTCTGCGTCTATCTTCGGTGTAAACCAGCATCTGCAGTTCTTTCCTACACATCGTCTCATCTTGACGATGGGTTCTGCCGGTAATATCTGGGTAACCTGGG
Source organism: Amblyraja radiata (assembly GCF_010909765.2). NCBI lineage: Eukaryota > Metazoa > Chordata > Chondrichthyes > Rajiformes > Rajidae > Amblyraja > Amblyraja radiata. The sequence continues at coordinate 11,586,947 of NC_045993.1, read as the reverse complement.
TGAATAACTGCAGTCGATTTGGTAGATGGTACACGCTGCAATCACAGTGGGGTGAATGAATGTTTAGGGTTGTGATAGGTGCCAGTCAGGCAACCTATACTTTTCTGGATAGTGAATATTGACTATTCTTGAGTTGGAGTTTAATCATCAAGGTAAGTAAAGGGTATACCATCATGTTCATGATATGTGCATTATCGATGGTGGAAAGCTTTAGGGGGTTAGGAGGCAACCCATCATTTGAACTGCTCTTGTCATCATGTGATATTTCATCATGTGATATGTCATCATGTGATATTTCAGATGTTGATGCCTTGATGATGGTAATATGATTGAATATTGTGTAATTGGGTAGACTCTCACTTGTCGGAGATGATCATTGCGTCATGTGAATGTTACCACTTATCAGCCCTTGCATGAATGTTTTCTAGGCCTTGGTTCATGTGAGCATGAAATGTTTTGTTTGCTGGAAACTAACACTAATCAATGCAATCCCGATGTTGGGGGAGTCCAGAACCAGGGGCCACAGTTTAAGAATAAGGAGTAAGCCATTTAGAACAGAGATGAGGAAACACTTTTTCTCACAGAGAGTGGTGAGTCTGTGGAATTCTCTGCCTCAGAGGGCGGTGGGGGCTGGTTCTCTGGATGCTTTCAAGAGAGAGCTAGATAGGGCTCTTAAAAATAGCGGAGTCAGGGGATATGGGGAGAAGGCAGGAACGAGGTACTGATTGGGGATGATCAGCCATGATCACATTGAATGGCTGTGCTGGCTCGAAGGGCCAAATAGCCTACTCCTGCATCTATTGTCTATTGTCTATTGTCTATTGTCAATCGACAATGGACGACAGATGGCACAATGGGCTAAGTGTTCGGCTGGCAACCAGAAGGTAGCCGGTTCGAATCCCGCTTGGAGTGCATACTGTCGTTGTGTCCTTGGGCAAGACACTTCACCCACCTTTGCCTGTGTGTGAATGTGTGTGAATGTGTGTGAGTGATTGGTGGTGGTCGGAGGGGCCATAGGCGCAGATTGGCAGCCACGCTTCCGTCAGTCTGCCCCAGGGCAGCTGTGGCTACAGAAGTAGCTTACCACCACCGAGTGTGACTGAGGAGTGAATGAATAATGCGATGTAAAGCGCCTTGAGTATTAGAAAGGCGCTATATAAATCCCATCCATTATTATTATTATTATTAATCATCCACAAATATCCCCACATAAAAAATAGGAGCAGGAGGAGGCCATTTGGCCCACGATGGAACAAAATTAATTGCTGAAGGAATTGAATATGATTATGTCAAAGACCATGAGTAGCTCCCGCGGTGACGTCCAAGGGCAAGGCTGATTGACTGTCAACAACAACATTCGTCTTTGTTTATATAAAATATGACTTCAACAATTAGAGTTATTTCCGTTTGATATCTATTGACCTCAATTTCAAGCGGATTACTACATAGAAACATAGAAAATAGGTGCAGGAGTAGGCCATTCGGCCCTTCGATCCTGCACCGCCATTCAATATGATCATGGCTGATCATCGAACTAAGCGGCTGAGGGCAACGGAGGCCATCGCCCGTCCCTTTGGAACATGCCATGCTCGTTCTAAAGGGCCTGTCCCACTTTCACGACCTAATTCACGACCTCTGCCGAGTTTGCCCTTGACTCCTACTCGCAGCATGGTCGTAGGAGGTCGTAGGTAGGCCATAGCAGGCCGTGATGCTAGTCGTAGGTACTCGTGGCATCAAGTAGGTCAGGGGCGTTTTTTCTAGCAAGATGAAAAATGTCCACGAGTAAAAAAGGTCGTGAATTAGGTCGTGAAAGTGGGACAGGTCCTTAACACTCTTTTAACCTCTGGAATTCAGTTCTTTGTTTCGCCCTTGTATGCATAAGAACATAGCTGATTCTTGACCATGGATCTTCAGTACTACAACCACAGTTTTCTCTTTCCACAATTCTTTGCTCAGCCTTTTCTTACTATCAAGCAGTGTGAATCAAATTGGCTGAGGACTGGCTTTTTTGATGATGGAAATCTCAGGAGGAAAGGGAGTTGGATCTTCCACTTAACATTTCTGGATAAAGTTAATCATGAGTTCTTTTGTCCTGTCCTTAGTGCTCATGTTAACTGACAGGAAAGCAATTAAAACAATTATCTATTTTTCCTACTCTTTATCCACCATTTTAATTATGTTGATCCTGGGTGTAAGTGAAACCCCTCTATTCATAAATGTAACTCACGCTCCCACAATATACATGAGAACCCCAAGTATTTCCTGAGCAACGATATGATACGATGGAACTTTCTTTATCCCAGGAGGGAAATTGGTCTGCCAACAGTCATAAAACACAACAAGATACATGAACCATGAAATTAAATTGAGGAGTGGAAAGTTCAGGATTGGGGATGTAGAAAGATTGTCGGGGTGGGGGGGGAGGAGTCAGTCTACCCCACGACAGAAGGGGGAGGAGTTGTACTATTTGATAGACACAGGGGAAATGGATCTCCTGTGGCGTTCTGTGCTGCAACTTGGTGGAACCAGTCTGTTGCTGAAAGTGCTCCTCAGGTTGACCAGTGTGTCATGGTGAGGGTGAGCTGTATTGTCCAAGATGTTCTGCAGTTTGAGGAGCATCCCCCCCTCCAAGACTACCCCCAGTGAATCCAACTCCACCCTCAGGACGAAGCCAGCCTTCTTGATGAGCTTGTTCATTCTGTTGGCATCCGCAGCCTTCCCCCTATTACCCCAGCACACAACAGCAAAGAAAGTGGGACCAGCCACCACCAATTGACAGAACATCTGCAGCATCTTACTGCAGACGTTGAAGGCACGGAGCCTTCTCAAAAAGTACAGCTGGCTCTGTCCCTTCTTATAGGGCCTCAGCGTTCCTGGACCAGTCCAGTTTACTGTCCAAGTAAACTCCAGGGTACTTGTACTCCTTGGTAAAGTGCACATCCGCACCCTTGATGGAGACAGGGGACAGGGGGCAGGAGTGTTCCTCTCCTCCTAAAGTCCATCACTAATTCCTTAGTCTTGTCAGTGCTGAGCTGCAGGTGACTCAGTTGTACCACTCAACAAAGTCGTTGACGACACCTCTGTATTCAACTTCCCTTCCCTCACTGATGCAGCACACAATTGCAGAGCATCCACCCACATGACTGCCTTTGTTGATCCAGCAACAATGAAAGCTATCTAAACCTATTTGAATGTATGAGCAACCTTTCCTTAGTGAGTTTGGAGGAATAGGAAATTACACCTGCTGATGGAATATTAATCTGGTCTCCCATTCAATTCCTTCACACCACCCCAACCCTTAGTGCTGCAAGACCCTTGTGGCATTTCAGCCCTGAATTTGTTTTGCTGCCTATCCATGGTGCCAGTGACTGATGTCTCGACACACCATCCTGCTACTGAAATGGTATCTGAACTGGCTGAGCAGCTAACATTCAAATCAGGGCAATTTACATTTGCTGGCCCTCTGACGATAACTCGTGCAGCTAATGAAGCTCTAATGGCTCAAGTTCAGTTCCGACCTTGGGTGCTGTCTGTGTGGAATTTGCACATTTTCCCAGTGACAGGAGAGATTTCCTTATGGATTCTGGTTTCTTCACACAATGCAAACATGCAAGCTGGTAAGTAATAGCCCTGTCCCACGGTACGAGTTCATTCCAAGAGCTCTCCCGAGTTTAAAAAAAATCAAACACGTGGTAAGCACGAAGAATAAACGTAGTGGGTACGTCGGAGAACGGGGACGTCTCTTAGTGCTAACGTCAGGTACTCGGGAAGACTCGCTAACGGCAGGTAAGCACGGGAAGACTCGTGAAGATTTTTCAACATGTTGAAAAATGTCCACGAGAGCCCCGAGTACCGACGAGTGGCCATTACCGTAAATCTCTGAGTTCGAATCAGGGCAAACTCGGGAGAACTCTTGGAATGAACTCGTACCGTGGGACAGGGGTTTAAGTAAGTAAATTTTATTTATATAGCACATTTAAATCAACTCATGTTGAAACCAAAGTGCTTTACATAGAAGAAATTAGGTTTCCATACATCCGTATAAAATAAAAAAGAGAAAAGACACAACACACTATGGAATTTAACATGAACGTCCCCCCACAGCAGAATCAGCATTTTCCATTGAGAGGGAAGGCACTAAAAAGTTCAGTCCTCTTCCTCTGTGTTTACCCGAGGTCGGGGCCTATTTGAGGCCTTCGCAGTCGCCGCAGCGGCGGCTCGATGTTACAGGCCCTCTCGCCGGATGATGGAGTTCCGGCGTCGGGATAACACAGGCTAATTGGTAAGTGTAGATTGTCCCTAATGTGTAGGTGAATGGTAGTATCTGGCGTGAGGTTGAGGGGAATATGTGGAGAAAAAAATGAGATTAGTGTAGGATAAGTAGGTATGAAGGCTAGTGTGGGCTTTTGAAGTGTAATCACAATCATAATATGGGAAATTAGGAAAGCAATTTATACACCACCATCTCCTACATTATTGACCAAGAAAGTGGGACCTCAGCTCTTAAAACTCATGCTCAGGGTGTCTAGAAATTGTTCTGCTTTTCTGAAGACAAATCGCTTTGCTAGTTTGTGGTGGGCCAAAGCTCTTGTTTCTGAGCTGTATCGCTATGTATTTCCGACTTTGGTGGTGTTAACTTGCTGGCTTCTCGCCACGAGTTACTATTGTCTTCATTTTCCAAACCACTGAGACCACTACTTAATATAAGTAAAGATGCTTTTGGTAAGTAGATAAATTAGAAGAATCAAAGGTTATGCATATGCATAATGTTTAATGTTTTATGTATCATTCTTAATTGCGGGCGGAGCACCAAGGCAAATTCCTTGTATGTGAATACTTGGCCAATAAACTTATTCATTCATTCATTCATCATTTCACCCTACAAACAGCTTACAATGGCCTGTTTCCTTTATCATCGTTACTTTTTTGCATATCTTTCACTCATTGCCTCTCTCCACATCAACGTCTATATCTCTCGTTTCCCTTATCTGTAACCAGTCTGAAGAAGGGTCTCGATCAGAAACGTCACCCATTCCTCCTCTCCAGAGATGCTGCCTGTCCCGCTGAGTTACTCCAGCTTTTTGTGTCTATCTTCTCCATATAGGGTTTGATTGATTTGAAGAGGAATCCCAATCGGAGGCGTTGATGTCTATTTCCCTTCACACAAGTTGCCTGACCAACTAACATCCTCCAGCACTTTGTTGTTTGTGTTCTTGTGTTCAAAAGTGATCTTGGTACACCGATAGGTACACCGCAAGGCTGTGCTCTTCAACTCTATAGCCATAACTGTGGAGCCAGACACAACCCAATGCCAACCATAATACTGTTGTTAGACGAATAATGGGTAACAATGAGTACAGGAGTGAATGGTGTCAGAATCAATCAATCAACCAATCAATCAATCAAAGATTTTATTGTCATTCAAAAATACACCAACAAATAAATGCAAGTCTGAATGAAATTTCGTTGCATTTGGCTCACCGTGCAACATAAAACAACAAAAGGATAAAATGGATAAAAAGATAAAACAGATAAAAAGATAAAATAGATAAAATAGATAATAGTGACGGCACATTTTTTGGAATTCAAGAGTCTGATGGATCGGGGGAAGAAGCTGTTGCAAAACCAGGCCGTTCTGCTCCTTATAGGGAGTGCAGAGAAGGTTCACCAGACTGATTCCTGGGATGTCAGGACTGTCTTATGAAGAAAGACTGGATAGACTTGGTTTATACTCTCCAGAATTTAGGAGATTGAGAGGGGATCTTATAGAAACTTACAAAATTCTTAAGGGGTTGGACAGGCTAGATGCAGGAAGATTGCTCCCGATGTTGGGGAAGTCCAGGACAAGGGGTCACAGCTTAAGGATAAAGGGGAAATCCTTTAAAACCGAGATGAGAAGAACTTTTTTCACACAGAGAGTTGTGAATCTCTGGAACTCCCTGCCACAGAGGGTAGTCGAGGCCAGTTCATTGGCTATATTTAAGAGGGAGTTAGATGTGGCCCTTGTGGCTAAGGGGATCAGAGGGTATGGAGAGAAGGCAGGTACGGGATACTGAGTTGGATGATCAGCCATGATCATATTGAATGGCGGTGCAGGCTCGAAGGGCCGAATGGCCTACTCCTGCACCTAATTTCTATGTTTCTATGTTTCTATGTTTATACTGCGATACCTTTTGCCCGAGGGCAGCAGAGTGAACAGTCCATGATGGAGATGTGTGGGGTCTTTTATAATGCTGTTGGCCTTGGACAAGCAACGTTTGCACGCAATGTCCCGAATTACAATCTTACAAGGCCAAGAAACTGATTGTGGATTTCAGCAAGGAAAATCCGGGGATTCACAAACCTGTCTTCATCAATGGGACAACAATGGTGAGTGTAAACAGATTCAAGTTCCTTGCATATCTCTGAAGATCATTTCTGGGTCTAGCACATCGACACAATCACAATCAAAGCTCATCAACGCCTGCTTCATCAATCACACATTTTTGGTGTCATCTTATGATTCTGACTGCAGAAGTGTTTCTGTGTTATCTGAGTCGAGGAAGGAGCTCACTTTCCTCCATTGAAAGCGTATTATTCACGTGGAAATTTGTAAATAAAAGAGAAAAACAATTGTGCGATTATTTGGTGCCTTTACCATCCCTTTCAGAAAGTCCCAAAATGTTTAATGGAAAAAGCCAGTAATTTCACCATTTATGAATGTTTAATAAATAAACATTATCTAATGCCAAGGATTATTTGTATTTAATTTGTGTGTCTTTGCTATATGGAGCTATTTTCTAGCATACAGAATGGCATGCCACATTCCATGCCCAGGAATTCCATAATGCATTTTGCCCAGCCTTTATCTATATTACTAAAACTCTTCTCTTGTTTGTGTGTATGTATATGTGTTTGTGTGCGTGTGTCATCTAGGCATAATCTGTTTATTCCTATTTTCTTCCAAACGCTAGGCTACAGCCTTCCCATTTTCACCCATTCTACTCACATTTTTCCCATCGAGGTGATAAACTTCCCGTCGCATTCTCACCTATATTTCCGAACTTTTTAATCGTTTAAAGTTTTAAAAACAGCAAAAATTCAGACAGAAGAAGGGTTTCGACCCGAAATATTGTCTATTTCCTTCGCTCCATAGATGCTGCCTCGCCCGCTGAGTTTCTCCAGCATTTTTGTCTACCTTCGATTTTCCAGCATCTGCAGTTCCTTCTTAGGCACCCTTTCAGTGTTGGATTGGAATTGCAACTTAGAAACATAGAAACATAGAAATTAGGTGCAGGAGTAGGCCATTCGGCCCTTCGAGCCTGCACCGCCATTCAATATGATCATGGCTGATCATCCAACTCAGTATCCCGTACCTGCCTTCTCTCCATACCCTCTGATCCCCTTAGCCACAAGGGCCACATCTAACTCCCTCTTAAATATAGCCAATGAACTGGCCTCGACTACCCTCTGTGGCATAGAGTTCCAGAGATTCACCACTCTCTGTGTGAAAAAAGTTCTTCTCATCTCGGTTTTAAAGGATTTCCACCTTATCCTTAAGCTGTGACCCCTTGTCCTGGACTTCCCCAACATCGGGAGCAATCTTCCTGCATCTAGCCTGTCCAACCCCTTAAGAATTTTATAAGTTTCTATAAGATCCCCTCTCAATCTCCTAAATTCTAGAGAGTATAAACCAAGTCTATCCAGTCTTTCTTCATAAGACAGTCCTGACATCCCAGGAATCAGTCTGGTGAACCTTCTCTGCACTCCCTCTAGGGCAATAATGTCCTTCCTCAGATTTGGAGACCAAAACTGTACGCAATACTCCAGGTGTGGTCTCACCAAGACCCTGTACAACTGCAGTAGAACCTCCCTGCTCCTATACTCAAATCCTTTTGCTATGAAAGCTAACATACCATTCGCTTTCTTCACTGCCTGCTGCACCTGCATGCCTACTTTCAATGACTGGTGTACCATGACACCCAGGTCTCGCTGCATCTCCCCTTTTCCTAGTCGGCCACCATTTAGATAATAGTCTGCTTTCCTGTTTTTGCCACCAAAATGGATAACCTCACATTTATCCACATTATACTGCATCTTCCAAACATTTGCCCACTCACCCAGCCTATCCAAGTCACCTTGCAGTCTCCTAGCATCCTCCTCACAGCTAACACTGCCCCCCAGCTTAGTGTCATCCGCAAACTTGGAGATATTGCCTTCAATTCCCTCATCCAGATCATTAATATATATTGTAAATAGCTGGGGTCCCAGCACTGAGCCTTGCGGTACCCCACTAGTCACTGCCTGCCATTGTGAAAAGGACCCGTTTACTTGTGCTTCCTGTTTGCCAGCCAGTTCTCTATCCACATCAATACTGAACCCCCAATGCCGTGTGCTTTAAGTTTGTATACTAATCTCTTATGTGGGACCTTGTCGAAAGCCTTCTGGAAGTCCAGATACACCACATCCACTGGTTCTCCCCTATCCACGCTACTAGTTACATCCTCGAAAAATTCTATAAGATTCGTCAGACATGATTTACCTTTTGTAAATCCATGCTGACTTTGTCCAATGATTTCACCACTTTCCAAATGTGCTGCTATCCCATCTTTAATAACTGACTCTAGCAGTTTCCCCACTACCGATGTTAGACTAACTGGTCTGTAATTCCCCGTTTTCTCTCTCCCTCCCTTCTTAAAAAGTGGGGTTACGTTTGCTACCCGCCAATTCTCAGGAACTACTCCAGAATCTAAAGAGTTTTGAAAGATTATTACTAATGCATCCACTATTTCTGGAGCTACTTCCTTAAGTATTCTGGGATGCAGCCTATCTGGCCCTGGGGATTTATCGGCCTTTAATCCATTCAATTTACCCAACACCACTTCCCGGCTAACCTGGATTTCACTCAATTCCTCCAACTCCTTTGACCTGCTATTTCCGGCAGATTATTTATGTCTTCCTTAGTGAAGACGGAACCAAAGTAGTTATTCAATTGGTCCGCCATATCCTTGTTCCCCATGATCAACTCACCTGTTTCTGACTGCAAGGGACCTACATTTGTTTTAACTAATCTCTTTCTTTTCACATATCTATAAAAACTTTTACAGTCAGTTTTTATGTTCCCTGCCAGTTTTCTTTCATAATCTATTTTTCCTTTCCTAATTAAGCCCTTTGCCCTCCTCTGCTGGTCTCTGAATTTCTCCCAGTCCTCCGGTATGCTGCTTTTTCTGGCAAATTTGTACGCATTATCCTTCGCTTTGATACTATCCCTGATTTCCCTTGTTATCCACGGATGTACTACCTTCCCTGATTTATTCTTTTGCCAAACTGGGATGAACAATCTTTGTAGTTCATCCATGCAGTCTTTAAATGTCTTCCATTGCATATCCACCGTCAACCCTTTTAGAATTAATTGCCCGTCAATCTTGGCCAATTCACGTCTCATACCCTCAAAGTTACCTTTCTTTAAGTTCAGAACCATTGTTTCTGAATTAACAATGTCACTCTCCATCCTAATGAAGAACTCAACCATATTATGGTCACTCTTGCCCAAGGGGGCACGTACAACAAGACTGCTAACTAACCCTTCCTCATTACTCAATACCCAGTCTAAAATAGCCTGCTCTCTCGTTGGTTCCTCTACATGTTGATTTAGATAACTATCCCGCATACATTCCAAGAAATCCTCTTCCTCAGCACCCCTGCCAATTTGATTCACCCAATCTATATGTAGATTGAAGTCACCCATTATAACGGTTTTGCCTTTGTCGCACGCATTTCTAATTTCCTGTTTGATACCATCTCCAACTTCACTACTACTGTTAGGTGGCCTGTACACAACACCCACCAGCGTTTTCTGCCCCTTAGTGTTTCGCAGCTCTACCCATACCGATTCCACATCCTCCAAACTAATGTCCTTCCTTTCCATTGCGTTAATCTCCTCTCTAATCAGCAACGCTCCCCCACCTCCTTTTCCTTTCTCTCTATCCCTCCTGAATATTGAATATCCCTGGATGTTCAGCTCCCAGCCTTGGTCACCCTGGAGCCATGTCTCCGTGATCCCAACTATATCATAGTCATTAATAGCTATCTGCACATTCAACTCATCCACCTTATTACGAATGCTCCTTGCATTGAGACACAAAGCCTTCAGGCTTGTTTTTACAACACTCTTACCCCTTATACAATTATGTTGAAAAGTGGCCCTTTTTGATTTTTGCCCTGGTTTTGTCTGCCTGCCACTTTTACTTTTCACCTTGCTACCTACTTAAATTTTTGCGTTCAGATTTCTGGATTGAGGCTTGAATCTTCAACTTTCTGACACTGAATTAGAACTTCCACTAACCGAGGCCCAGTTGGGCAATTTTAAGCAGTAGGTTACTACATCAAAGAATTTAGAAAAAAAATAGTAATTTGGAAATGGAATGTGATAATTTGAATAACTGACAGCTGTGGCTGAATTGTTTTCTTCCTGTAAACCAAGCCACAAAAACAGTTTGCAGATGATTAGCTACATGTTTGAGTCATTTAGAATTTACCATCTCAGTGCAAAATTGTGCTAAATTACAATCAAGATCACGTAGCATTTTTGTGAGAGTTTTGCTGACAGGTAGGTAGTGTTGGTACTCTTGTTCATTTAGGCTAATACTGTAATTAATGGTATTGCATGCATGTAAATGTGTTTTCTGAAGAGGCTGCTCAATTTATAATATTTGGCAAGAATCTGTAATCTATGCGATGGATGTTGATAATAACTGTTGCCACATTACATGCATATCTCTTAACCTTTTTTCCTCCCCCTCTCTTGTACATGCTGACTCATGTTAGACATGGCTACACAGGATATTTCTGAGCACCCATATTTCAAGTTTGAGTTTGTATGTTTTGAACTAGGCGTGTTGCAAAGTTATTTGACTGTAGTAAACATCTCAATTAAGTCCTACCCTGCTGATGAAAGTTCATATTTTGCCCCTGTCTGGGAACCTTCATGAGATGGTGAATAAGGGATAGAAGGCGAGGAATCCAACCTGATTTTACCTTCATTTGTTCAAAGGCATTTGAGGTTAGTTGTGGGAATTTTTGCTGCCATACTTTGCTGAGATATTCAAACTTGCCAAAGGCATGTGAGTCACACCGTAGAACCTCTGCACTGTAGTTTTCAGTAATACAGACAATAAATGAGCTTTTAGTGGGTCCCTGTGAAAGGGATATGCTATCAATAATAGGCATCTTGTCAAATGTTAAACGGAGAAAAAAGTTGGCTCCATTTAACATAGCATACCAACAATTTCAGAAAAAAATATGAGTTGGGAATTGTGGGGGCGGACTGTTTTGTGATGTGGTTTTCAATCCACTGGGAGTGGGGGCAGGACCAGGAATGTTTAAACATCATATCACTGAACAGAAATACACAGGCATTTTGGGTCTTCCAACTGTCTGGAATGCATTCCCAAAGCCTGAAACAGCAATGCCCTAACAAACCACACCACTCAATTCCCTTCCCCCAATCAGGACAAATTCTTGTGGGATCTAGTGAATAGAAATTAAAATATAAATTGGCAGAAAATCATAGTATTGTAAATATTAACTTCCTGTTTGATATGGTTATAACACTGTGTCTATCAATAATCAGTGTTTATTTTTGTTACTTTTCTTGCCTCTTCCTCTAGTAAAGCTGCATATTCTAACTTCTTCTTCTTGCGTATGGCGTGCACATCCTAAAGTTGTAGGTCAACTTGTTCTATTTGATCTATTTGTTTGTGCACGTCGGGTTGATTGCATTAGTAGAAACAGAGTGGACCATGTGAAGGTTGCAATCTACCACCCCATATTCTAACTGAAATACCTTATTTTTCAAAGTCTCTCAGCATCAAGGGTCTTGCTTGGCTTCATTTTTAAGCAGTGGAAATGTCTGCAATCAAATTCTTTCAGTGTTGGATGGCTGTCACACAACAATTACCATGTAATCTTGATAGAGTGAGGTCTTTGTCAAGTGACAAGAAGGTCCAAGAGTGCTGGAAATAGGGCTCTCTGTTGCACAGAACAGGCACACATGCCAATCATAGTCATGAGGCTGTACAGCACAGAAATTATTCATTCAGCTCACCATGTCCATGCCTGAAGAAGGGTCTCAACCCGAAACGTTGCCTATTTCCTTCGCTCCATAGATACTGCCTCACCCGCTGAGTTTCTCCAGCATTTTTGTCTACCTTCGATTTTCCAGCATCTGCAGTTCCTTCTTAAACATTCAGCTCACCATGTCCATGCTAGCCATTTTGTCTATCTACACTAGTCCCACATTATGAACATATGCTTCTATGCCGTCTATTTGGATAGACATACACTCTTAAGTACACATGAACTCTAACATCATTCACCCAACACACACATACAGGCAAGACAGCTTTGTCAGCAAGAGGAAGGAGATAGTGATCGACTTCAGGAAACAAAATGGTACACATACCCCAGTTTGCATTGACAGTGACGAAGTAGAGATGGTTGAACCTACACACTAGGGACAATTTTACAGAAGTCAATTAACCTACAAACCTGCACTTCTTTGGAATGTGGGAGGAAACTGGAGCACCCGGAGAAAACCCACATGGTTACATGGAGAATGCACAAACTCCGTACAGACAACACACGTAGTCAGGATCGAACCCCGGTCTCTGGCACAGATTTGAAATATTTATGAGCAATTTGTGGCCCCACCACTGAGGAAGGATGTGTTGGTGCTGGAGAGGGTCAGAGGAAGTTTATGGGAATGATTCCAGGAATGAGTGGGTTAACATATGATGAATGTTCGACGGCACTGGGCCTCTACTCACTGGAGTTTAGATGGATGAGGGGGGACCTTATTGAAACTTACCAAATAGTGAAAGGCCTGGATAGAGTGGATGTGGAGAGGATGTTTCCACTAGTGGGCGAATCTAGGACCAGAGGTCATAGCCTCAGAATTAAAGGACGTTCCTTTACGAAGGAGATGAGGAGGCCAATATCTTTAGTCAGAGGTTGGTGAATCTGTGGAATTCATTGGCTGTGGAGGCCGTCAATTAATAGATTTTAAGGCAGAGATAGATTCTTGATTAGTACAGGTGTCAAGGGTAATGGGAAAAAAGGCAGGAGAATGGAGTTTAGAGGGAAAGATAGATCGGAGGAGTAGAATTGATGGGCCGAAAGGCCCAATTTTGCCCCTCTCACTAATGAATTATTCATCAACAATCCAATGTGCATTTACAAAGCATTTTGGAAGGCAAATCAAGCCAAAGTGTTTCATTGGAGCATTATTATTACAAGCTATGACACTGAGCTACATTAACATCCGTTAAAAATGATGACCAAGAGCTTACTTAAAGAAGTAGGTTTTATTGCAAAAGCAAAATATTGCAGATGCCAGGTGTCTGAAATAAAGCAGAACTGCTGAAAATTCTCAGCAGGTGAGGCAGTGTCAATGGAGAGCGGGTAAGAGAGATAGAGAAACACACAGCATTAATGTTTTGGGTAATTGATCGCTCATTATAGACTAATGATGAAAGATCATTCAATGTGCAAAGTTGATTTTCTCTCTCCAGAGATGTCAGAGGAAGAATATCCAGAGCCTGGGACCACCCAGAGAGATCACCAATGAAATTGATCTGTCATTTCCCTACGTCGATGAAACTGATCCCTCAAATTCTCCCTGGATGAAACAGATGCTTAATAATGCCACAGGACGTAATTCTTTCAGTTGTCATGATTCTTATTCTTGTGATTCCCAGAGGGGATTCTTTTTTTTCAAACTTTTATTCTCTGGATTTAGGCCTGTATTTGTAGTATGGTTCCAGCCTCCCCAGAAACCATAATACACCAAAATGCCACATCAAACCACCCATTCATCATCAGAGAAGAGAAAATTGGTCGGAAAACAAGAAAAGTCAACTTTGGTATCTCTCAGTACCACAGTGTAGTTTTACAACTAAGCTATACTATCATTTGACCATTCTAATACGACCATTGAAATGCAGGAATTATTAACAGGCCAGACTGAAGATGTGGAGAGAGAAACATAGTTAACGTTTTAGACTTACGATGTTTCATTAGGATTAGGATCTTACTTGGTTTCAGCCCCATTTCTTCGATCCTGTCAACCCTCCCTTTTCTATGAAACTTAAAACATGCTGACTTTCATACTTGTCCTTGTTAGGTTACATCAACGTAAAATGTTAAAACTGGTTCATTCTACATAGATGTTGCTTGACCTACTGTGTTTCCAGCATTTTCTGTTGTATTTCAGATTTCCAGAGACTGCTTTTAATTTATTTTCTAACATTCCCTAACCTCAAACTGGAATAACATTTGGATCTAGTGGCATTTATTGCAGTAAATAAATGTATAATTGTAACTAATTGTATAATTGTGGCCAGTTTGGCTCAGTTATTATGGTTTCCATTTTGAACCAGTTTTCAAAGAAGATGATCCCTTCAATGCATGAGCACGTTATCCAGGGGAACTCTTGAGAGTGTTGAGAAAGCGGTGGTGTTTGGCTGTCCCGATTGGTGGGGGAAAAGGTTTTGTTGCGGATGGAGCTATGTATCGCTGCTGATGTTGCTCCCTACATTTTTACTGGTTCACAGTGAAATGCTAGAATACGTGTGACAGCTTCCCATATCTCTAGAGTCACCTCTTGGTGAAGGTGGACATTAAAGATGTAATTCAGCATTGCCTTCAATGCACTGGCACAGTCTCTTGTCAATTGAGGAAAAGAGCATTTAAAAAGCCAGATTTCAAGACCTGGTCTACTGGGCAACAATAATCTCTATCACCCTATATGTTTCTGAGACCTAGACTAGCTACAGCAGACACTTTGTGGCATTGGGAAAATACTACCACCATTGTCAACACAAAATTCTCCAAATTCATTGAAAATACAAGTGAACAAACAACAGTGTCCACTCCTAGGGCAACGTATTGAGTATTGAGGCCATTTGGCTACTTTGGGCAAGTCAAATCATTCACATGCAGAATGCCAGACTCCTGAAATAGACACTCTATTCCAAGCTCTGTCATGGCAAGAGATTGTAGGAATAGAAGGGTTCCAACCTGAAACATTACCCATCCCTTTTCTCCAGAGATGCTGCCTGAAATACTCCAACACTTTGTGTTTATCTATGGGAAGGGATAGCCAGGCAGAAAGAAGAAAATATTCCAAGCCTCCTTGAAGAATTGGAACATCTCCATTGATTCATGGGAGTAGCTGGCCTACAAGTGGACAAGGAGCATTTGTAAATGGAACAGAGGATCAAGGTGCTACATAAACAGTGGATGTAGTGCATCACCTCATAGACGACCCATCCGCTATCCTGTCAGACTCCATCTGTTTATCTATGGAAGGGTCTGCATTTCGCTCTTAGGCTACATTAGAACATAGAACAGCACAGTAACATGCACTTCAGCCCACAATGTCCATGCTGAACATGATGCCAAGTTAAACTAATCTCAGCCTGCACGTGATCCATATCCCCAGATTCTCCACATATCCATGTGCCTATTTAAAAGCCTCAAATGCCCCTATCGCATCTGTCCATATATGTTTCTATGATTTATTTAGTTTTCCTGTGACCTCCATTTTCTTGCATTCTGTACCATTGTCAATACAGACAAGTATTTCCACACACTTATCTTAAATACTTCATACCCATGTTTTGCTACCTTTTAAAGCTTTGTGGATATGCACTCCTTCTGCTTCCATACAATATTTAGTAATGTGTCATTTAAAATACAATTCTGCTGTTATTGATGGCCTACAGCAACCCATAGATGTCCAATTTTAAGCTGACTATGCAGGCTGGTTACCACCATATTTAAGTAGTAATTTGGTAATAATGTACGGAGATATATAGCTTCATCTGATTTGAATTCTGCCTTTTCTTGAAAGGATGGTACTAGACATCGATCAGGAATCCTGATCTCAATAGATTTTCCCCCTCACTCAAATGCACAGTTGTTCCAGTGATAGAATATCAATGGGTAAAATAATAGCTGTACCATTTAACATTTTCTGATTATTGGTTAGACAACATTCCAAACATTTTTCCATAATGACATTTATCAGAGATTGTTTATTAACTACTTAAAAAATGTTAGTTATTCAAAAGCAATGAAAGGAATGGACTTTACATCATTGTGTTTGATAGGATACACTTGGATTGGTTTACACTCATTATGTCACAAAACGTACGCCAGAGTACGTAAACATATCAACATGTGCTGTCATTGTGTTCCATTGGTTGTTTAGTTAATCAGAATCTTAGGTTGATTCTGTTGCTGGTGCTGCTTGACTGAGAGTCAGAGGCCTGGAATAGAATTGTTCTGTTCATTTTAATGGACTAATGATTTTAAGCTAAAAATCAGCACTTTTGCGCAATATGAAATTGAATTCTTGGCGTCAGTCCATGTGATGAGCCTCTGCATGGGCATGCAGCAGTGATGTCGATCAGCATGCAATGCTTGTTTAGTGTCACTGCTGTGAGATTGGAATGTGTATATGTACTGTAGAAATCTTGTGGCCTCCGCTAGAAAAGCAGGTATTGTGCTGGAGTGCTAATGTGGTACCATTGTTTAAAATGGGTTAAACTGACTAATTACAGGTCAGTCTGCCCAACATTGAAGGTGGACAACTGACTGGAAAAGTCATAGATTAATCAAGGAAAGCCATCATGGATTTGTTTAGTGGAAACCACCCGCCACCCCCTTAATCAGAACCTGACGTAAGCAGAACAAAGAAATAAATAGAGGACATAGCTTCAAATAGAGAGCTAGATAGGGCTCTTAAAGATGGCGGAGTCAGGGGATATGGGGAGAAGGCAGGAATGGGGTACTGTTTGGGGATGATCAGCCATGATCACATTGAATGGCGGTGCTGGCTCGAAGGGCTGAATGGCCTACTCCTGCACCTATTGTCTATTGTCTATAAATAAAGGATGATAGGAGAGTTGAGGGGAAAAAAGAGGCAGAAGCACTCATTCAAAGTATTCCTGGATCAACACTTAGCTGACCAAGCCATGAATAGGTTAAAATTAAAAACAGAAAATGTTTTTAAATGCATAATTAGGCTTAATGCTGATAGGTTATTAACCTGACACTCTCTCCTGATTAATTGAATATTTTTGACATTAGATGTTTTTATATCAGATTGGAGCCTTTGCATTGTTTTGTGTTTGGCTTGAGTGAATTAATTAGTTACATTTTTGTCTATCATAGACATGTGTTGTATATTTAGAGAAATGTATTCACCCTATCATCATATGCTTCTGGCTGCTACATCCCAAAATTTGGGAATGCTTTACCAAGACTCCTCTGCCTCTTAAAATCATCTGCAAAGAATGTGGCTTGGTGCCCACTATTATATGATAGACACAATATTCTGGAGTAACTCAGCGGGTCAGGCAGCATCTCTGGAGAAAAGGAATAGGTGACGTTTCAGGTTGGAACCCTTCTTCAGACTGGAGAAGAGTTCCGACCCGAAACGTCACCTATTCCTTTTCTCCAGAGATGGTGCCTGACCCGCTGAGTTACTCCAACATTTTGTGTCTATCATTGGCATAAACCAGCATCTGCAGTTCCTTCCTACACATTATGTGACCTGGTGTTTTTTGTATTGTTGCTTGGTGCCCAGTGTTGGCATCTTGGGGATTTTTTAATGTAGGTGTTATATATATATATGGAAGTTACCACTTCCTTTAGCCGCATTTTTTGTTTTGCTTCTAACATACCATCATCTGCAAACTTCCACTTCATTGTCACAGTCATACAACAGAGAAACAGGCCAAAACACACACACAAAGTACTCGAGTAACTCAGCAGGTCAGGCAGCACCCCTGGTGAAATCCCAATCTTCTGACCCGTAGTTACTCCATAACTTTGTGTCTCTTTTATGTTCACCAGCATCTGTAGTTCCTTGTTTCTACAGAGAAATATACCCTTCAGCCCACCATGTTCATGCCGACCTACAAGTAAACATTAAACTGTATTACGCTTGTTCCTTCACACAACGTAGAGACAATATAAGATATACACAAAATACTGGAGTAACTCAGCGGAGTCACACCAGCTTTTTGTGTCTATCTTCGTTTTAAACCAGCATCTGCAGTTCCTTCCTGCACATATAAAAAAATATATAGCTGGTCTTGAAAGGTCATTTTTTTAAACTCTCATCTCTCCACCTCAAGGTGAGTCTTATAACGACCGAAACCAGTCAGAAACTGCAAATAGACACAAAAAGCTGGCGTAACTCAGCGGGTCAGGCAGCATCTCTGGAGAAAAAAAAGGAATAGGACAGAAACCCAAAGATACTAGAGGAGTATCTTTGACAGAAACGGCATACAGCTTCGTTTCGCGCAATCTTCTCCGGCCCGCCAACATTGGCAGGGCAAGCTGTCGCTCAGACCCTGCGCCAGATGAGGACTGCGGCACCGGTCGGTCACTTTCCGGGGCCGCTTTACACAGCGAGGAAGCGCCGCCCGCTCTGTGTAGTAGCTCGATCGCCCGCCCATTCGTCGTCGGAGCCCTCACTCACTCACTCGAGGACGACTCACAGACATTCGCAGCCGCCCGAGGAAAACCCTCCATAATTCGTCGACTGGGGCGGGGGCTGATCGACTGATTGCCCGCCCGCCTACCTGAGATCCACTCGCACCATTCGTCGTGGGAGCCCTCACTCAGCGGTGCTGTCTCCCCACTGGCGGGAAGCGCGGGGTTGGCGGTGCTGTCCGCCGCCGCGAGCGAGCGAGCAGGGCGGGGCGGGGCGGAGCGGAGGGTGCAGCGCCGATTGCGCGAGCTAGTGAGCGAGCCCCAGTGTGCACAGCCTGAGCTAGCGCGAGGCAGCAGGCAGTTTGATCGGCACCAAGCGGCGGAAAGCTTTCAATTTTGTGTGTGTGTGTGGGGGAATTTTTAAATTAAAAAAAACATTAAGAGACAAATTATCCTGCAAAAAAAAAATCAAAAAAATCCGCAGTTTCCACACCACTGGAGAGAGGACGTTCGAAGATCACCTGAACCGCAGAGGTAAGAGGCAAAAAATAATAATATATTTTTAAGTTTATGCAGTGAAGCCGAGGAAGGGGAGTGAAACCAGGAAAAGAGTCGGGCCGGCCCGCTCGCCACGGGCAACTTTTCATTTGTATCTCACTTAAACGCTTCTAAAAGCGGAAGTTTAGACGACACAACCACCACCATGCTGAGAATTACATTTTAAAATCTGCCAGCCAATCGATCTTATTTCGGTTTTCAGGTTGCATGTGAAGTGTCCTTGAGATCCATAATGGCAATATCTGTTGGTTATATTAACTTGTGAAAATCAGACGACACGACAGGTAGCATGGAAATTACCTTCGCTGTTGTAGCTCGCAGATATGGGCTTGGCTTCCGTCTCTCCGGCTGCATGAGCTTCCTGTCCTTTTTTTCTCTTTTTTTTCCACTGAAATGTGATTTCATCGCGAGTCCAAATTCGCCTTCCCTCAGCATTAATTTTCTAAGACTGCAGTTTTCAAGTTTGATGGTATCCTTGGAATGTGGCGAGCTGTTTAATTGTCAGTCTGCATTTGCTTATTGTAATAAAAATCCATTAATAAATAGCTCCTAGGTAAATACAAAATGCTGGAGTAACTCAGCTGGACAGGCAGCATCTCTGGAGAGAAGGAATGGGTGACGTTTCGGGTCGAGACCCTTCTTCTCACCCATTCCTTCTCTCCAGAGATGCTGCCTGTCCCGCTGAGTTCCTCCAGCATTTTCTGTCTACCTTCAATTTAAACCAGCATCTGCAATTCTTTCCTACACAATAAATAACTCCTACCGGATTTTCAGAGCTGGACTAAAATTGTTTTTGTCTTTTAATTCGCACAATTGCCTTCTGTTCAATATACTTTTTTTTAAAGGAAGGAATTGAAATATCCTCATTCTGCCAACTCAATCACTTCCCCCACCCAAACTTTCTGTGCCCTTCCCATCATATAAAATAAAGTATTCAGTACCTTACAGATGGCAGTTAAGCCTCTTAAACTTGAGCAAAGTTAAAAATCGTGCAGCAAAGTAATTTGTGGCAGAACTTTGAGACAGTGAATGGATGAGGAAAATATAAAATGATAAATTTATTATTAGAAAAAGGGCAAAATTGCATATTGAGATGATAAGATGATACTGAAAGTGTTAAAACGTTTTTGAATATGGGTAATGACTTCCTTTACATCTATTGATATCTCATGTCAGTAAACAGTTCACTACTGTTTTGTTTCCCTAAATTGTGATATAGTTTCATGACGATGATAAAGTGTAAATTTTATATTGTTTTCAAGAGTTGAACAGGTAGATTCTTTACATTGACTTGTTAAAACTGCATGCTGGCTGTTTGCTTGTGCTTTGCCCTCTGAAGATTCTTTGAATTTTACTGCATGCAATATAGCCCCACCCGGTTTGAATGGAAGATAGTGCAGTCAGGCAAAGAGAGTGATTCATGGGAAAGTGTACTGATAACTTACAAAGGCTTTCTGTGAGCTGGCTCGTTATATATTTTCTGGAATTTGTAAATGCTACTGCTTTAAATTCTGGTAACAACTTGTATCTGTTGGTGAGGCATGTATTTTTTCAACAGAAACTAAGGACATCAGAGAGCTTGACTTTCTAAACATCCTGCCTGGTACTTTAATGGTTCAGTACAGTAATGAAACACTTTGAGGTTTAGTTGTCTCATTCTTTCAAATGTTAAAAGAATACATTGAATAATAAAAGCTTTCCAAAATTTTGCTACTATATTCCAATTCGCATCATCTTTTGCTATCTCACTTGGCCTTGCTAAAGGATAAAGGCTCTTGATTGGCTATGCTGCAATTTTAATCTAATCTGTTTTCAAATTCCACTGTACCTTTAACCCCCACCACCCCTTATCTTTTTAACCTTTAACTCTGTAACTCTGGGTGCCTTTGGCGTGTTTGGAATCCAGCCTCTTGTTTGTCTTGTATATTCATTGCTTTTTATCAGTCCATCATTGTTGGTTGTGCCTGGACCTGAGATCTGGGATTCCATGCCCAAGTCTCGCCCCACCTCTGCCTTAAAATGTACCACTCGACTGTCTGAGTTCTGTGATCATTTTTGATGTAATTGACCCTGTAAATCTTTTTGGGGCACTTTACATTAACAATATCTCACAAGGCCAATGCAATCAGCATGACACTTTAGTGAAGTACAAGCCGAATAGACAAGCCTACCGCACCATTCAGTTTGTTGTGGTTAATCCTGTCTCAATTTCACTTCCCCGTCTGATCCACCTTTCTCTTGATTTTTCTCATTATGTATTGGGAAAGAAGATTGGTAATCAAATGATTTATTAAGGAAATATCTATATTTTGTGTGAATTTAACTTGGACAAAAGGTAAATTTATACCATTGATATGCATGTAGTGGCCCTTATTCAGTGTTTTGTGTTACTTTTCAGTTCCTCTGGGATTAAGGTGCGGCAGGGTGCTCAGGAATGTAGACCAGTGTTTTGACTTGCTTCTGTCATTGATTTCATTTGATGTGCAGTAACCTGCGGCTGTGGAAAAGTGAAAAGGACTGGCTGGAATTTTTTTATTCCTATATAATCCATATTAAGTTATGTTATTAAACAGGCTCGTGACTTTCAGCAGCAATACAAATATTGAGTCTGTGCATAAAATGGCAAAATTGGTTTTAGAAAGAACAATGATGCAAATGGATTCCTCTTCACTTCTCGACAGTTTAAAAAAAAACAAGAATTGTGTTGGTCAGGTTTTTATTGGTTTCTGGTAGCATTTTGGTGGTTTGGCTGAGTGGTGTGAATCCCATTTCCATAGATGCAATTTCATGGACAGTATTAAGAGGGTCATCTGCAAAAGGTGTATCAGGGTTTAGAAATAAAGACATCTCGGGTCTCAGAACCGCCCGAGCTATTTTGTAACAATTGATTAGGATGAAAGTGCAGACGAAATGAAGGATGGGTTCCATTTCATGGGATCATAACACTAATTCTGGAACATGAGGAGCCGCATGAGAATAGTCTGGGATCCTAAGGAAAATAATAACTAGGGCTCTTGATAAACTTTAACGTCGTTAGGTTGTTGTAGGTGGTGAAAGTAAAAGTATTTTCAATTATATGTTTGACGAAGAATCAAATCAAAGGATTAAGTGTAATCAATTGTAAGGAAACAAATTTGTACAATTTAAATATCTAAAAGTTTTAATTAAATGCAATAAAGATATTTATAGCAATCTGAAATATACTAGAGGAACTTCCGATGATCACTGGAGATTATCTAGATGTACTAGAGCGCTTATAGTATGGCTGTATAAAGATCAGGATTGGAAGTTAGGTGTACTACTGCAGGAATAAATAGGGAGGAATGAGTGGCTGCACAAATGAGAAATGACAGTGGAGTTTGGGGGGGGGGGGAGGGGGGGATTGGAAGTGACATTTAAGGTAAAAACAGATTATGTAAGGGGGGGACTAAATATGGAATGGAGGAAAATAGGGAATATGAAATCAGGAAAAAGATATAAGTAAATATGGGAGAATTTAACCACTCAGATAAATTGGCAAGGTGCGGTGAAAGGGGGGCAAACCGTTGAGGGCAAGTTTCCGTTTGTGGTTATTCCCAAAATTAGAGACAATAAATACAAAAGTTGAATGCTAGTAACAATAATGTGAATTACAGGAGAGAGTTTACATCCTGAGATTGTGTAATTTGATATTATGTGAAGTGATTAAGATATTCGCAATTGAGGGAGTTTCAGGGAAGCTTTAAGTAATTATTAGAGGAATTGAAGGATGAGAAGCAAGCTAATGATTTATTGTTGTTCAATGGCATAAATACTAGATGAATTAAAATACATTCTCAAAAGCTTGAATCCTGGATAATAACTTTGCGACATCCTTGTAAAAATAAGATCAATGGGTGGGACTTGGAGGATACCTAACAAAAAACTAAAGTTGTGGTGACATAGAATTATTGCAGTTGTCAGAAAGGTTAGGTGTAGGAAGGAACTGTAGATTCTTGTTTAAAGACAAAGTACGAGAGTAGTCAGCAGTCAGGCAGCATTTCTGGAAAACATGGATACACGACTTTTGATGTCAAAACCCTTCTTCAGACTGATTATAGTTTTGGGGGGGGGGGGTGAGGAGAGAAAGGAAGAGATGTTCAAGGTGTGACAGAGCCTGATGAGTGATAGGTGGATACAGGCAATGGTGATTGGCAGAAGGGTGGACAAAAGCCAGAGATGGGAAGAAGACAAGGCTATGGATACAGAGAGAAGGTGCACCAAATGTGAAGCAAGGTGAAAGATATTATCCTGCCCCCACCTCTCTTCCAGCTTTCTACCCCCTACTATATTCTACAGAAGAAGAGTCCCGACACAAAACACCGCTCATCCATGTGTAGGAAAGAACTGCAGATGCTGGTTTAAATCGAAGGTAGACACAAAAAGCTGGAGTAACTCAGTGGGACAGGCAGCATCTCTGGAGAGAAGGAATGGTTGATGTTTCGGGTTGAGATCCTTCTTCAGACTAGTCAGGGAAACGAGAGATAAAGATGATGTTGAAGAGAGATAAAGAACAATGAATGAAAGATATGCAAAAAAAGTAATGATGATAAAGGAAACAGGCCATTGTTAGTTAAAAACGAGAAGTTGGTCTGACTTGGGTGGGGGAGAGATGGAGAGAGAGAGAATACCGGGGTTCCTTGAAGTTGGAGAAATCAATATTCATATATTCAATATTCAGAAATGATGTTCAGAGCTGCTGGATATCACAATAGGAGTTCCTTATTGGAAGTATGGCTGGTTGAATCATTAGCTACTTCATTGTTAGTCATTCCATTATTTTGAATCACGATTGGGGCATTTGCTGATTATTCCAATTCTGTTTATAACTCTTAGTTATACAGCATAGAAACAGTCACTTCGGCCTAACGCCCATGAGGATAAAGCCTCATCTACACTAGTCCCACCTGCCTATGTTTGGCATATATCCCTCTAAACCTTTCCTATCCACCATGGACTTAAATATAACAACCAGATATGGACTTTGATAGGTAGCTGGTAACTTCTGCATCGCTAGTTGCAGATCATGTTCATATTCTCTTCACCTTCAATTTGCTATATCATTGCTATGGGTTCACCATCGGAGCTAGGGAATGGATTGTTTGTTGTTAACTGGAAGTGAGGAAATTGAAATTGAGTCATGGCTTCATAGACTGAAGAATGGATGCACCTAACCTTTTAGAACCACCCACTGTATGCAAGGCAAAGTCAGCAGATTGTGGGATCATGCATAACTGGCTAAGTACAGTACCGAAACCAATTAGCAGCTTCAGTGGATCAGAAACAAGCAACATTTGTCTTGGTTGGATAGAACTAGGAATGCAGTAAACCCTTGTTAGGGTTTGAAGAAGGGTTTCTGAAGAAGGGTTTCGGCCCGAAACGTCGCCTATTTCCTTCGCTCCATAGATGCTGCTGCACCCGCTGAGTTTCTCCAGCATTTTTGTGTACCTTCGATCTTCCAGCATCTGCAGTTCCTTCTTGAACCCTTGTTAGAATGATGTCCATTATTGCCAATTGTCCGTTATAACTGAGTATGGTATTATTGTATATAGTTGAAACAATTAACTGCAGATGATGGTTAATACACAAAAGGACACAAAGTGCTAGATTAATTCAGTGGATCATGCAGTGTCTCTGGAGAACGTGGATGGTTGACATCAGGACCCTTCAGTATGTTATAACTAACCAGTTACCTTTAAATTTTATCTGCCTGTAATTATGTGGGTGGGATTTATACGTAGTCGGAGGCGTGTTTGCGGCTGGGATTCTCGCGCAGACGCCCTAGTAATTAGTTTGGTTTAGTTTGAAGAAGCATGGGAGAGAGGTCACAGCTTTCGGCCATGCACGAGTTTGACTACGAGTAAGATCAAAATGTACTTAAACAAGTAGTTTAGATGAATATCTTACTGTTTTTACTACAACAATAAAGAAACTATTAATTAAGAGACTGTGTTTTGGAAGATTTTTCTTTGGACGGTATTGGAATTCGTGGAGAGCTCGTGAATGCATATTGATTAATTTCCTAAATCCCTGTCTTCAATCATAATGGATAGAGGAAAGTTTGCTTGAACAATATGAAAATCTGTCACTACACAGAGTATTAGAGTACTTCAGTGGGTCAGGCTGCATCTGTGGAGGGAATTGACAGACAACATTTCAGATCGTAACCTGTCAGATTTTAAAACCAAACAATCCTCCTGAGCGATAAGAAAATTTAAACTGTCCAGATATCTATTCCTTTCCCTGATGCTTATTGTTGTCTCCAGCTCATCATATGACCAAGATTCCTTGGGATGAAGATGCATATTGCATAAATCATATTTGGAATCTTATTGATCACCACTGATGCAGATACCACCTCTCCTATTGACTCTATCTAAATATGCTTATATCTTTAATTATTTGTTACAGTTAAAATGTTTATTCATTTTAATTCAGTTGGATTGTTTAGGTTATTATAGTTACCTTCCCATGTAGTAAACTTCTGTCTAAAACATCACCTGTCCAGTCACTCCAGCACTTTGTCTTTCTCTGGAAAATATGGATGAGCGGTAGACACAAAATGCTGGAGTAACTTAGCAGGCGGGACAGGCAGCATCTTTGGAGAGAAGGACGAGGTGACGTTTCGGGTCGAGACCCTTCTTCAGAACAAGGGTCTCGACCCGAAACATCACCCATTTCTTCTCTCCAGAGATGCTGCCTGTCCTGAGTTACTCCAGCATTTTGAGTCTTCCTTCGATTTAAACCAGCATCTGCAGTTATTTCCTATACATGGATGAGCTGTGTTTTGTGTCGGGACTCTTCTTCCGTAGAATATAGTAGGGGGTAGAAAGCTGGAAGAGGTGGGGGGCAGGATTATATCCTTCACCTTGCTTCACATTTGGTGCACCTTCTCTCTGTATCCATAGCCTTGTCTTCTTCCCATCTCTGGCCTTTGTCCACCCTTCTGCCAATCACCATTGCCTGTATCCACTTATCACTAACCAGGCTCTGTCACACCTTGCACATGTCTTCCATTCTCCCCCCCCCCCCCCAAACTATAATCAGTCTGAAGAAGGGTCTTGACATCAAAAGTCGTGTATCCATGTTTTCCAGATATGCTGCCTGACTGCTGACTTTGTCTTTTTAAGACAACATAACATATAGTATCAGTCATAAAGATAATACAGTGATCACGGATTTTTTTATTTGCATGTAGACTGAGCAAATCAATTAGCAACAGCAGTGAGGCGGATAAATTGCAAAGTATATGAGGTGATTTCTAGATCAGTATGTAGATGAGTTAGTAAAGGACCTGGTTATTTTAGATTTGTAAAAAGCAAAAAGGTCAGTTGAGGATCTGTAGCTAATGGGCCTTCAGGGATCAGTGATCATAATATGACAAACTTTTTATATAAAGATTGAAAGTGATTTAGTTCAATTTGCCAGAGGATCTTAAATCTAGTTAAAGCACCGAAAGCAAGAGGTATGCATTGTCTGTGATTAGTTGGGAAGCATTATAAGTATGACCACATGACTAAACAGGCAAAGGCTGACTTTCAAAGAATTAGTTCAGAGTAGGATTGGGGAGAAATGTCAGAACACACAGGGCCCAATCCAGCGATAAAGTAAACAGAAAATGAAAGATCTATAGAAATGACAATAGAAAAAATGTAGCTAAAACAGATGTGGACTGAGACAAGATAAATTATATTGGGGAAATAAGGAAGTGGTAGGTAGGGAAGCTATATAAATGTGCCTATTTTGGAGAAGATGTGGACAATCTCTTGGAAATAGTGGAAGGCTACAGGTCTGGAACAAAATGAGCTCAAGAAAATAAGCATTTGTGATTATTGGAAGATGACATATCCCCACAATCTGTATCCAAGGAGTTTTGAAGGAGATGGTGGAGGAAATAATGGCTGTGCTGATTGATATCTTTCAAAATTCCATAGCTCCTAGAATAAATTCTACAATCGAAGGAAGCAAGGACCCAGCAGACTGGTCATAGCCAGTAGACTAGTCTCCAAGCTGTCCGACCTAGGCTTCGAACACAACATCTGCCTTTGGATAAAGGACTTCCAAACAGACTGGCCGCAGTCAGTCAGCATGGGCCCCCACCTCTCTGTCACTCAGCACAGGGGCTCCACAAGGCTGTGTACTGACCACCCTCCTCTACTCTCTCTATAACTATGACTGTATACCAACCCACAACACAAACACAATCATTACAGTTGCAGACGACACGACAGTGGTGGGGCTGATCACTGAGGGCGATAAGTCAGCTTACAGGGAAGAGGTACAGAGGCTAATAGGCTGGTGCTCAGAAAACAACTTGGCACTCCCAACACCAGAAAAACAGGTGGGGCTGATCAACTTTGGGAAGAAGCAGGGTGACCACCCCCCACTGCACATAAACTGAGAAAGAGTGGATAGAGTGTCCAGTTGTGGGTTGCTGGGCACCCACATCTCAGAAGATCTCAATAGACAATAGGTGCAGGAGTAGGCCATTCGGTCCTTTGAGCCAACACCACCATTCAATATGATCATGGCTGATCATCCCCAATCAGTGCCCCGTTCCTGCCTTCCCCCGATATCCCCTGACTCCGCTATTTATAAGAGCCCTATCTAGCTCTCACTTGAAAGCATCCAGAGAACCTGCCTCCACCGCCCTCTGAAGCAGAGAATTCCACAGACTCACAACTCTCTGTGAGAAAAAGTGTTTCCTCGTCTCCATGCCAAATGGCTTACTCCTTATTCTTAAACTGTGGCACCTGGTTCTGGTCTCCCCCAACATCGGGAACATGTTTCCTGCCTCTAGCATGTCCAAACCCTTAACAATCTTATATGTTTCAATGAGATCACCTCTCATCCTTCTAAACTCCAGAGTGTACAAGCCCAGCTGCTCCATTCTCTCAGCATATGACAGTCCCGCCATCCCGGGAATTAACCTGGTAAACCTACGCTGCACTCCCTCAATACACTCTCACATGGTCAACCAACATAAATTCTCTGGTTAAGAAGGCACAACAACGGCTTCACTGCGTAAGAACACTTGGGAAACATAGAAAATAGGTGCAGGAGTAGGCCATTCGGCCCTTCGAGCCTGCACCGCCATTAAATATGATCATGGCAGATCATCCAACTCAGTATCCCATCCCTGCCTTCTCTCCATACCCCCTGATCCCTTTAGCCACAAGGGCCACATCTAACTCCCTCTTAAATATAGCCAATGAACCTGCCTCAATTACCTTCTGTGGCAGAGAATTACACAGATTCACCACTCTCTGTGTAAAAAATAATTTTCTCATCTCGGTCCTAAAAGACTTCCCTCTTATCTTTAAACTGTGACCCCTAGTTCTGGACTTCCCCAACATCGGGAATAATCTTCCTGCATCTAGCCTGTCCAACCCCTTAAGAATTTTGTAAGTTTCTATAAGATTCCCCCTCAATCTTCTACATTCTAGCGTGTACAAGCCGAGTCTATCTAGTCTTTCTTCATATGAAAGTCCTGCCATCCCATGAATCAGTCTGGTGAACCTTCTCTGTACTCCCTCTATGGCAAGAATGTCTTTCCTCAAGTCAACTTGCCACAACAGTGCTAGTGTCCTTCTACTGCTGCTCCATTGAGAGTGCCCTGACTCATGGTATCCTGATGTGGTATGCGGCTGACAAGAAGGCTCTGCAGAGAGTCATCAAAAAAGCCCAGAAGAACACCAACACACATCTGCTTGGCCTCGAAGACATCTATAGCTCCTGTTGCCTGCAGAAGGCATCCCGCATCCTAAAGGACCCATCTCACCCCGCACATCACTTGTTTGCCCTTCTGTCCTCAGGAAAGCGCTACAGGTCCATCAAAGAGCAAACCACAAGACTAACAAACAGTTTCTACCCTAAGGCCATCACCACACTGAACTCTGCATTGAAAGCACACCCCCACATGTCAATATTTATACTGTACAATACCTACCTTTGTGCAATACTGATATATTCATTTAGAATATTTATTTTTACTATACTATTCTGTGCAATATCTTATATTCTGACAATGACCATCTGAGGGCAATATCTTATATTCTGGTAAGGGTGCATACCTAGGCATAATGTGTATGCATGTGTGAATCTGTGTGTATGTGTCCCAGTATGTGCTCGTGAGTATGAACAATTTTTATTTTTATCACTTTTTTGCTGTTATTTTATTATTTTTTATCTTGTACATTTGAACTCCGCTCAGGCAGTGCGCCTGAATTTTGTTATATGCACCACTACAATGACAATAAAGTATAAAGTAAAATATATTTATTGATATCAGCTTTAATATTAACAATAGCAAAATGTGATTCAAATGCTTCTCTATACTATCTATTCCTAGCCAAACTGCAGGCATTGATACAAAATGTTGAAGTAACTCTGCGGGACAGAAGGAATGGGTGATATTTCGGGTCGAGACCCTTCTTCAGACTGAAAGTTAGGGGAGGGGAAGAAACAGAGATAAGGAAGTGGAAGGTGTGAGAACTAGACACCAAAGGGGGTGGAGATCAACAAAAATGTAGAATAGATCATTGTTAGCTAGGAGAAGGTAACGACAAAGCAAGCAGATAAAATGTAATCAGGGACAGTGAGACTGGTCGGAGAACTGGGAAGGGGGAGGGATGGAGAGAGAGAGGGAAAGCAAGGGTTACTTGAAGTTAGAGAAATCAATATTCATACCGCTTTGGTGTAAGCTTCCCAAGCGAAATGAGGTGCTATTCCTCCAATTTGTGCTGGGCCTCACTCTGGCAATGGAGGAGGCCCATGACAGAAAGGTCTGTGTTGGAATGGGAGGTGGAGATAAAGTGTTTAGCGACCGGGAGATCAGGTAGGTTTAGGCGGACTGAGCAGAGGTGTTCAGCAAAACGATCGCAAAGCCTGGGCTTGGTCTTACCTATATATAGGAATCCACACCTGGAGCAGCAGATACAGTAGATGTGGTTGGAGGAGGTTGAAGGATACCACTACCTCACCTGAAAAGACTGTCAGGGTCGTACTGAGTCGAGGGAGGAGGTATAGGGATAGGTGTTGCAGCAGAAGTACCTGGGGAGGGAAGGGACGAATTAAGCAGAGAGTTGTGGAGGGGACGATCTCTGTGGAAAGGGGTGGAGATGGGAAGATGTTGCTAGAGGTGGGATCTCGTTGGAGGTGGCGAAGGTATTGCAGGATTATGTGCTGTATACGACGGCTGAAGGGGTGAAAGGTGAGGACTAGGGGGATTCTGTTCTTGTTGCGACTGGGAGGAGGGGGAGCAAGAGCAGAGTTGTAGGATATCGAGGAGACCCTAGTGCGAGCCTCATCTATGATGGAAGAGGGGAGCCCCTGTTCCCTAAAGAATGAGGACGTCTCAGATGCCTGTGCCACTGAGTTACTCCAGCATTTTGTGTCTTTCTTCGGTTTAAACCAGCACCTGCACTTCTTTCCTACACATCTACTGCAGGTATTTTCTGTTGAATGGCGACTCTGATTGCAGCTCCATTAACGATGTGCAAACAATTTAGTTTAGGAACAGTTCTCTGGAAGGAAACCCTGCTGTAACCTAGAGAGGACTTGTATCGGCAGGGTCAGCAAACGGGCAAGGACGTAGCATTTGGAATATCATGTGAAATTGTACACATGGAAAAAGTAGGAAGATGTGAGTTTTAAAAATGGTGATCAATTAAAAAATATAGTACAGATAGCTTACTGCAATTATTTTGGAACTTGGTAAGACTGCACTTGAAATATTTCTGTAATGGTCTTTCAACCTGAGGAAGGATATGCTTGTGATCAAGTGAGTGCAGCAAAGATTTACTAGACATTTAATCCCAGGGATGCTGGTTTGATGCACGAGGAGAGATCAAGCAGACTGAGCTTATGAACATTAGAGGTTTGAAGAATGAGGAGTGATAGAATTGAAATGTTCTTAGTTTGACTTGGTGGAAATCCCAGTCTGCTACTTTTTTTTAACCTGCTAGTATCTGTATTTTTGGAATAGTAGAGGAAAGCTGGGATGTGCGAAAATGCAAGACAAAACAAATGCTCATATAATACAAATTTAAGGTATGGAAAATGCCTTTTAACACATGTTCACGTTCAGCCAAAATTGTCTTGGTATTCGGGTTGATCCCACTTCCCATTTTTTTGGTATGTAACCCTGCAGGTTATAACTCTTCAAATTATCATATCATCCAGGCCCTTTTTTGATGTGATGTGGTCTTGTCTCCACAGCCTCTCGAGGATTGGCTACATCCTCATAAATCTACACACACTCTAAGGTTGTCACATCCTTGCTACAGTGTGGTAACCAAACTGTACATACTTCCAGCATGATACCAGTTAATCTGTGCCTCATTTGGTTGGTCTGGGGGAAGGAAGTGCTGGGGCAACTTGAGAAAGCAAACGCAGGTAGTTCTATACTACGATAGTAGCATTCCCAGGATTCCTAGGAATCATTATGTTATAGATATTAATGGGGGGGAAAGGGATTAGGGGCTAGAGGGTTTCAGACTCGCAATAACAAAATTATTATTCCCACAGGAATTAAAAAAAAAAAAAAAAAGTATTTTCAATAGCAATGTGTATTTTTGTTACTACAAGCTAAAAATACTAAAGGGTGTATGGTGCATTGTTTTATAGAGTATAAGTGTCAACAGAAGCAATTGATTGTCTACTTCAGGGGTCGGCAACCTTGTTCTGCCCAGGAGCCAGGACGCATGTCTGAGCGGATGTTGGGCCACAACTATCACGTGTACACATGGACCCTGCCCCGGATGGCAGGCATCAAATCACGTGTTCACAGAAGGTAGACAAAAATGCTGGAGAACCTCAGCGGGCGAGGCAGCCTCATGCAATCCTTGCATGACTCACCCGCTGAGTTTCTCCAGCATTTTTGTCTACCTTCCAGCATCTGCAGTTCTTTCTTAAACGTGTTCACAGAAGGTGCGTGGCCGTGCTGGCGGCTTTGCGCAGGATGCCTTACAGCCAGAGGTCGGCCGCGTGCTCGGGGAAGCGCTCGGCCGTGCTCGGCAGGCCGGATGATCACGGGGGATAAAAAAATCCGCCTGCGGGCCGGATGATTTCGGGTTACGGGCCGCATTCGGCCCGGGGGCCGCAGGTTGCCGACCCCTGGTCTACTTCAATGGCCACCTGCAGTTAAAGTGGTAGACAACAGTAAGAGAAAGTGGCATCTGATTACTGTAAGTCACTACATGGAAATAGTTTTTTTCCACCTCTACTAATTCCTGAAATAGGGGGCGCCATCTTGGGGCACGGCTGCCTAGCCAGCAGCTGTCCATCTTTTTCACTCTTTTCCTTAATTTTTAGTGAGTTTTGTGTTTTGTTTTTAGGAGGTCTAGACTTTTTTATGCGGGGGGAGGGGGGGGGAAGGGGGAAACTACTTTCTAGGTCCCTACCCGGTCGGAGAGGCAGCTTTTCTCCAGGCTGCACCGTCGACCCGTCCTCGCGGCCTACCAGCGGGCTTGGAGCGGCGTTTTCCTGTGGGACCGCCCAGCACCTTCGGCTTCGGTGGTGGCACAGCGCTGGAGCGGGCGATGCCTTGCCTGGGTCGCCGCGCTGGAGCTCCGGTGAGCTGAGACCGCCGAGAATAACATCACGGAGCTGCGGGTCTGTGGAGCGGGCAGCTGCGGGTGGCGGCGCTGTCTTTAACATCGGGAGCCTGGGATCGCTCGATGAGATCGCCAGTGGTGGAGCTCCAACCGTCGCGGCCTTGTCAGCTTCGGAAGCCGCGGTCTCCGGTAAGGAAGCGGCCGTTCCAGGTGTCCCAAGCCGCTGTGAGGACTCTCCCGACGCCGGAGCAACAGCACCCGGCGAGAACGGCCTGAAACATCGGGCCTCCGTAGAGGCAACTGTGGAGGCCTCAATAGGCCCGACTATGGGTGAACTGGGGTTGGGGACTGGACATTGTGCCTTCCCTCATGGTGGGAGCCACTGTGGGGGGATGTTCTTTGTGTTTAAGACTTTCATTGATGTTATTGATTCTTATTGTTCCGTTTCCAAGATGGCTGCCGGAGGGGAGAGTGAACGCTGGCGCGATTAGCTGCCGCTGCTCTCTCTTTGAATTGTGTATTGTTGATGTCTTTACTATTTTTATTTTTTTATTTTTTTGTTGTTATTTTTTTTGTTTTGTTTCATTCCGCTTACATGATTTGTAATCTGTTTACTAAATTTTGTAAGGTGTCCTTGAGAGTCCTTGAAAGGCGCCCATAAGTATAATGTATTATTATTATTATTATTATTATTATTAATTAAATCCAAAATAGCTATTTTCCTGCTGGTCAATTTCCAAAGTAACTTTAGTGTCCAGTTTCCCTTTGAATTTGCATTATAACTATTTTGGCCCACGTAATGCTAATAGTGTTGCCTAATCATCACTCGCGTTATGTCCAATTTGTGCTAAGGAAATGCACTTTATAGCAGAATTGCCTTTATCTCATATACCTTATTAACAAGCTGCGATCGGGGATTTGGGGACATGCACTCCAAGATGCCTCGGTTTCACACTCGTCACATATGCCCTTGTCTTGTTTTTCTTCCCAAACATCCTTGCACCATTCTTTGGATTGCGTTCCATGTGGCATTTCTGCACTGACTTAACCAGTCCGTTAGTACCTTGCATAGACACAAAATGCTGGAGTAAATCAGCATGTCAGGCAGCATCTCTGGAGAGAAGGAATGGGTGACATTTCTCCTAAATGTCACCCATTCCTTCTCTCCAGAGATGCTGCCTGACCCACTGAGTTACTCCAGCATTTTTGTCTATCGTCGATTTAAACCAGCATCTGCAGTTCCTTCGTACACGTTAGTACCTTGCTGCAGTTTAAAAGTTACTTTAACAAAGTTGGCCTTTTTTTTGACAGGACCTGTGGCAAAATAATTATAGCGCCTCCATTTTAGACCAACTCATTTGAATATATCACGCAATGTACCTTTTCTGTGATCACAGTATCATTGCCGTGCACCTGACGTTTCTGGAGGGTGTCAAGAATGAATGTTTAGGGGGGGGGGGACACAGAATATAAACAGTGAGACGAATCACTCAAACCATATCAAGCAATTATGAGAGCTACTGAGCCACTTTCAAAGGTCATGTTTTCCATCCTGATGTTTTTGGACCTGACTCCAATTCCTCAGCACTAACAAATGTGATTGCTCTATCTGCAGCCCTTTGTTCCCTGTCCACTTCTAAAATAACAGGCTGGGAGTTATTGCTGAGATCTATTTTCCAACGATCGACTTTGGCACTTCTCCCATAGATACCTATGCACTATTCTATTTTACGAAAGGACACTGTTAAGTGCCTTCACAGAATCGCCTCACCAATTAACAATTGTGTAACAAAGTGGATTCAAAATCTAGGCTGTGCCAAAGTTTCATTTTGACCAGATTGAGGGAATTCTCAGGTGTGGTGCATTATCTGAATTACACTGTTTCAGTTAATTTAGTTTAGAGATACAGCATGGAAACGGGCCCTTCGGCCCACCGACTCCACGGCATTCACAGTCGTTATCCCACATTCACATCCACTCCCCACACGCTAGAGCCAATTTACTGAGGCCAATTAACCTACAGAGCAGTGCATTTTCAGGATGTGGGATCTGTAGCACCCGGAGAAAAACCATGTGCAAACACCACGCAGACAGCACCTGAGGTCAGATTGAACCCAGGTCTCTGACGCTATCAGGCAGCACCTCTACCAGCTGTGCCACTCTGCTACCGATTTAGGCGAGGATGAAATTGTGTTTGCACTCCCTGCCAAATATGCATTTGTTCCTCATTGTGGTTGCTACGTTATCAAATTTAAAACACCCCAACATTTTTTCCTAAGCTATGGAGAATGCAAAGGAGATTTATCAGGATGTTGCTTGGATTGCAGTGTTTTAGTTGTGAGGATAGGTGGGTTTGTTTTTCCTGGCGCTGAGAGGGTAATCTGATGGTGATATACAGAATTATGAAAGGGATAGATAGAGTAGGTAAAATTAGAGCATAGGTGTAAGTTCATAGGAGGTTTAGAGGAAATCTCCAGAGGGGGGATTCTTTTTACACGGATATTTGTGGAACATTTAAGAAGCATCTGCGCAAGTATATGAATCACCAATAAATAAAGTCTACATACGTAATGTAGATTAATGGGATTAGTATAGATAGGCACAGCAGTTGTATGGACCTGTTAGGGTGAAGGGTCTGTTTCTGTGCTGACTCAAAATCCTGACAAGGTCTTGAATATTTGCACTCCTTGAAATAGTATTCTCTGAATAAATGGCAGTATGCTTATCTAAAATGTTTACAATTATGGCCAAAAGATTGAAAAGTGAGCTTTTTCTCCAAGATTCTCTAAATTCCTTTCTGCCACATTATTTTGTTTGCCACTAGACAGCTACGTTGAAAATTTCCCTTTGGTTTAAGAAAAAACAATGGTTGTGTATATATAGCCTGCTCCTCGAGACTTCGTCAGGTTTGATTTTAGTATTGGCTCATAGAATCCTACCAGCCTTCATTATCAAAGGACTGATTTTTGAATTGCTTCAGAAGAGCTGACAAATAATTAATTTCAATTATATTATAACCATATAACCATATAACAATTACAGCACGGAAACAGGCCATCTCGACCCTTCTAGTCCGTGCCGAACACGTATTCTCCCCTAGTCCCATATACCTGCGCTCAGACCATAACCCTCCATTCCTTTCCCGTCCATATAACTATCCAATTTATTTTTAAATGATAAAAACGAACCTGCCTCCACCACCTTCACTGGAAGCTCATTCCACACAGCCACCACTCTCTGAGTAAAGAAGTTCCCCCTCATGTTACCCCTAAACTTCTGTCCCTTAATTCTCAAGTCATGTTCCCTTGTTTGAATCTTCCCTACTCTCAGTGGGAAAAGCTTATCCACGTCAACTCTGTCTATCCCTCTCATCATTTTAAAGACCTCTATCAAGTCCCCCCTTAACCTTCTGTGCTCCAAAGAATAAAGCCCTAACTTGTTTAATCTTTCTCTGTAACTTAGTTGCTGAAACCCAGGCAACATTCTAGTAAATCTCCTCTGTACTCTCTCTATTTTGTTGACATCCTTCCTATAATTAGGCGACCAAAATTGTACACCATACTCCAGAATTGGTCTCACCAATGCCTTGTACAATTTTAACATTACATCCCAACTTCTATACTCAATGCTCTGATTTATAAAAGCCAGCGCACCAAAAGCTTTCTTTACCACCCTATCTACATGAGATTCCACTTTCAGGGAACTGTGCAGTTATTCCAAGATCCCTCTGTTCACCTGCATTCTTCAATTCCCTACCATTTACCATGTACGTCCTATTTTGATTTGTCCTGCCAAGATGTAGCACCTCACACTTATCAGCATTAAACTCCATCTGCCATCTTTCAACCCACTCTTCCAACCGGCATAAATCTCTCTGTAGACTTTGAAAATCTACTTCATTATCCACAACCTCACCTATCTTAGTATCATCTGCATACTTACTAATCCAATTTACCACACCATCATCCATATCATTGATGTACATGACAAACAACAGTGGACCCAACACAGATCCCTGTGGCACCCCACTAGTCACTGGCCTCCAACCTGACAAACAACCATCCACCATTACTCTCTGGCATCTCCCATTCAGCCACTGTTGAATCCATCTTGCTACTCCACCATTAATACCCAACCATTGAACCTTCTTAACCAACCTTCCGTGAGGAACCTTGTCAAAGGCCTTACTGAAGTCCATATATACAACATCCACGGCTTTACCCTCATCAATTTCCCGAGTAACCTCTTCAAAAAATTCAAGAAGATTAGTCAAACATGACCTTCCAGGCACAAATCCATGTTGACTGCTCCTAATCAGACCCTGTTTATCCAGATGCTTATATATATTATCTCTAAGTATCCTTTCCATTAATTTGCCCACCACTGACGTCAAACTAACAGGTCTATAATTGCTAGGTTTACTCTTAGAAGCCTTTTTAAACAATGGAACAACATGCGCAGTACGCCAATCCTCCGGCACTATTGCCGTTTCTAATGACATTTGAAATATTTCTGTCATAGCCCCTGCTATTTCTACACTAACTTCCCTCAATGTCCTAGGGAATATCCTGTCCGGACCTGGAGACTTATCCACTTTTATATTTCTCAAAAGTGTCAGTACTTCCTCTTCTTTGAATCTCATAGTTTCCATAGCTACTCTACTTGTTTCTCTTACCTCACATAATTCAATATCCTTCTTGGTGAATACCGAAGAAAAGAAATTGTTCAATATCTCCCCCATCTCTTTTGGCTCTGCAGATAGCTGTCCACTCTGATTCTCTAATGGACCAATTTTATCCCTCGTTATCCTTTTGCTATTAATATAGCTGTAGAAACCCTTTGGATTTACTTTCACCTTACTTGCCAAAGCAACCTCATATCTTCTTTTAGCTTTTCTAATTTATATATAACATATATAACATATAACATATAACAATTACAGCACGGAAACAGGCCATCTCGACCCCTCTAGTCCGTGCCGAACACATAGTCTCCCCTAGTCCCATATACCTGCGCTCAGACCATAACCCTCCATTCCTTTCCCATCTATATAACTATCCAATTTATTTTTAAATGATAAAAACGAACCTGCCTCCACCACCTTCACTGGAAGCTCATTCCACACAGCTACCACTCTCTGAGTAAAGAAGTTCCCCCTCATGTTACCCCTAAACTTCAGTCCCTTAATTCTCAAGTCATGTCCCCTTGTTTGAATCTTCCCTACTCTCAGTGGGAAAAGCTTTTCCACGTCAACTCTGTCTATCCCTCTCATCATTTTAAAAACCTCTATCAAGTCCCCCCTTAACCTTCTGCGCTCCAAAGAATAAAGCCCTAACTTGTTCAACCTTTCTCTGTAACTTAGTTGCTGAAACCCAGGCAACATTCTAGTAAATCTCCTCTGTACTCTCTCTATTTTGTTGACATCCTTCCTATAATTAGGCGACCAAAATTGTACACCATACTCCAGAATTGGCCTCACCAATGCCTTGTACAATTTTAACATTACATCCCAACTTCTATACTCAATGCTCAGATTTATAAAGGCCAGCACACCAAAAGCTTTCTTTACCACCCTATCTACATGAGATTCCACTTTCATGGAACTGTGCACAGTTATTCCCAGATCCCTCTGTTCACCTACATTCTTCAATACCCTACCATTTACCATGTACGTCCTATTTTGATTTGTCCTGCCAAGATGTAGCACCTCACACTTATCAGCATTAAACTCCATCTGCCATCTTTCAGCCCACTCTTCCAACTGGCATAAATCTCTCTGTAGACTTTGAAACTCTTCTTCATTACCCGCAACCCCACCTATCTTAGTATCATCTGCATACTTACTAATCCAATTTACCACACCATCGTCCAGATCATTGATGTACATGACAAACAACAGTGGACCCAACACAGATCCCTGTGGCACCCCACTCGTCACTGGCCTCCAACCTGACAAACAACCATCCACCATTACTCTCTGGCATCTCCCATTCAGCCACTGTTGAATCCATCTTGCTACTCCACCATTAATACCCAACCATTGAACCTTCTTAACCAACCTTCCATGAGGAACCTTGTCAAAGGCCTTACTGAAGTCCATATACACAACATCCACTGCTTTACCCTCATCAATTTCCCGAGTAACATCTTCAAAAAATTCAAGAAGATTAGTTAAACATGACCTTCCAGGCACAAATCCATGTTGGCTGTTTCTAATCAGACCCTGTTTATCCAGATGCTTATATATATTATCTCTAAGTATTCTTTCCATTAATTTGCCCACCACTGACGTCAAACTAATAGGTCTATAATTGCTAGGTTTACTCTTAGACCCCTTTCTTAAGACTCTTTTTACATTCTTTATACTCCTCAAGCACCTCATTTACTCCATGCTGCCTATAATTATTGTAGATATCTCTCTTTTTCCGAACTAAGTGTCCAATTTCCCTTGAAAACCATGGCTCTTTCCAATTTTTACTATTTCCTTTCAACCGAACAGGGACATAAAGATTCTGTACTCTTAAAATTTCACCTTTAAATGTCCTCCATTTCTCTTCCACATCTTTCCCATAAAACAAACTCCCAATTTACTCCTTTTAAATTGTGTGGCTTCTGTTAATTTTGCGTGCCCCAGATAATCTAGAGGGCGTGTATAGCTGATTAGTTGTAGTTCAAGGAGTTTCTACACTTCTTTCCTGCTTTGCATTGAGTTCATTAAACTAAAATAGCGGGGAAGTGCAAGAATTCATTTATCATTTTCAAAATTGACAGTATTTCCTGTCAATTTTCCTTTCAGCTGTGCAGTTCCTGTTGGAAGTATGTGAATTGGGCAAGAGAAAGATTGGGTTTGGCCATAGTACACTCATTTTGGTTATGAAATGTCCAATTGGTTGAAATATAAAAGCTAACATTTTTGGAACTATATTTGAAAAAAATCAGGCTTTCAAAAGAAAAAAGGTTGAAAAAAGTTGAACATAAATGATAGGAAGTGCTTTTTGGTGTTTTCTTTGAAATTTTAAATGTATCAGAAGCACTTGTGATTCATTCAGACCCCATTAGCTTGTTATTAGCACGAGGAAACATAATTTTCCTTTTTTACAAATTTTGTGTGATATTTATGTCAGTTATAAGATTAGAATTTTGTAAATAATGTTGCCGTTTAGGTGACAAAGATCTTAATTTTTCTATTTAAAAATCAACAATCCATTTTACTTTTGTTTCCTATTCAACATTAAAACTTAGATTTGCACAAAATCAATGTAGACCAAACAGTAAAACACATTTTTACATCTGCCGAGTGAAGAATTAGTTAGTATGATAGTTAAATATAATCTATTCCGATTTTATATTACTCCAGCCAGATTAAGTTGAATTTTTGTTGCTGTCCTTTTGACTATTCTGGTCTTCATTTTAAGTTAATTTGATTTGGAAAAACAGTAGCTCTTTTATAACAAAGTTGATCGGTGTTTGCACTTTCAACAAGCTCTCACAAAGGTCTCAAAATACTTAATTTTCATGTACACCATATGAACAGATTTTTTCCTGAAGAAACCAGCATTTTTTTTGCTCTGCCAAGGTCACAAAAGCACTGAAATCCGTCAGAGCTTGAATTTCTTGTATTGTGATGGAGTTGAATGAATGTCGACTTCTGCATGAGAATAATGCACCAGACATTTTCAATCAGCTCAAGTGTTGTTACTCCTGTTATGTGTGTTAAAGCCTATTTTTAAACATCTAATCTAGATTGTAAAGCATATTATCTAAATCGAATCATGAATGGTGCTTGTCACAGACCATATTTTGGATGAGATATGATCCAAAGGCTGATTTTCAAGTTGTCTAATTCTCTGGGGTTGAAAGGGTGGGAGTTTCAGAGAAGCAGATTTTAGTTTATCTGCTTTATAAACTAAAATCTAATTATAGTTAATGACCGACAGAGAAGTAGGCTTTTGTATTCATACTTTTGTTAATTTTGAGAATGATATTTAATTCTAATGTTGTCCTGTTATTTGATAGACTGCTATTATTTGTGATGTAATGATGAAAATTGTAATTTCTAAAGTGCAGTTAAGATTTCTAAACCAGTTTGCATTTATGCATGCGTGAGGTGAGAATCGCACAGTTGGAAATATCTAGCATAACTTCGTTTTGCAGTTTACTGACAGTGTGCATAGCTAAATATGAATCAATTTGTGGCAAGGCATTTTCTTTATTGTTTTTTTCATGAAGCTTTGACTGAATTCTGAATCTCAATAATCACCTCTTTCTTTGTTTTAATTGCAGGTCTCCAACAGAAGGCAAAATGTCTCAGCGGGATGCAGAACGGTATCTCTATGTGGACAAAAATCTCCTCAATAATCCACTGACACAGGCTGACTGGGCGGCAAAAAAACTGGTGTGGGTGCCCTCAGAGCGTAGTGGCTTTGAGGCTGCCAGCCTCAAGGAGGAGATTGGTGAAGAGGCGGTAGTTGAGTTGGTGGAGAATGGCAAGAAAGTTAAATTCAACAAGGATGACATCCAGAAGATGAACCCACCCAAGTTTTCCAAAGTGGAAGATATGGCAGAGCTGACTTGCCTGAATGAAGCTTCTGTACTCCATAATTTGAAAGAGCGTTACTACTCAGGACTAATCTACGTAAGCTTTTTTTAAAATGTTATTATTAACTTAACTTAGTGGGACCCGTTGGGTGCCAGTCACACGGGAGGCCTGGTCCCCTAACGCAACCCATTCCCCAATGCAATATTCCACCACTCACCCATTCCCCCAACGCTATATTCCACCATTTATCCATAGCCCCTAACTGCGCAGGCTCGGCTCATTTCCCCTCATCCCCGAGCACTCCCTCCCCCTTCTCTTCATGTGTGGGAGGGGAGGGGAGTGGGATTGGGGAGGAGGGGGGTGTCTGGGCGGGGGTGAGTTGTGGGGGGAGAGGGGTGTGTGCGTGGGGGGGGAGGGGGGGCAGTGGGCTTGGAGAAAAGACGGGGGAAGAGCCATGGGCCAGAGGGGGATATCACGGGGGAGGAGCCAGTGAGGGGGACCAGAGGGGTAGTGGCTGTAATTGGTGGTGCGATGGGGACTCACAGCGGGCGCTGGTCGTTCTCCTCTGCCGTGATCAAAGTCTCCGCTTTCCGTTTGGCGACATCTCCGGGCTGGGCTGGGTCTCTGACTTTGGGCTAGGTCGAGTCTCCGACGCTGGGTTGCTTGGGGCTGGGCTGCTTCGGGTCCCTCCGAAAATTTTGTCCGGT
The DNA here is from genome assembly GCF_010909765.2 of Amblyraja radiata. Lineage (NCBI taxonomy): Eukaryota > Metazoa > Chordata > Chondrichthyes > Rajiformes > Rajidae > Amblyraja > Amblyraja radiata. Next base: position 11,545,083 of record NC_045993.1, on the reverse strand, counting down.
TGGAAACCTCCGCCGGCCATCCTCGGCTCCAGTAAAGACACGATGGCGCAGGAAGGGGCGGACCCGTCCCGGTGAGTGACTGAAGAGACTAATCCGTGCGGCGCTAAACTGCAGGAGAAGAGATCGATCTGCGCACACGCGGTTTTTAAGATTTTTTAAACCTCGCTAACTTTTACGACATTCAACCGATCGGAACGAAATTTGGTGCAATCGCAGCATAGAACGGTGAGTGAACTGGCGAAAAATCGTAGGGCTATCCCGAACCGTTTTTGCGCAAATAAAAAGACTGCACAAACCTGAAGATAACAAGGTCAGAGTTTTAGTTAAGTATCGATACTCTTTTTTTGCTATTTGTTGTGATTGACTGAATATGTTATTTTTAAATCTAAATTTCAAATATCTGCTTTGAATATTCAAAATGGGGAATAAAAATCTATTGATTCAACAGCTGTTTCATTTGCACAAGGGGATATGTGCATATGTTTACAAAGGCAAATTTAAAAAAAAAGAAATTTTAAATTTTCTCCTAAAATTAAACAAACTTCTCATTGCTGAAGACAATCAAAGTCATTCCATGCTGATTTATTTCTCTAGTTAAATCATCTTCCTTGCGGAATGCAAGATTTCATTCACTGTCTATAATTTCTCAAGCTGCCTATTGTAAGGCCACATCAAATCCACACATGTCACACATGCTGCCAATTTTACTAAATGGCAGAACAAATTTAAGCGCTGAATGGTCTGCTCCTTCGCACGATGTACAGACGAGATTGACTCTTAAAAACAGCTAACTCAGCTTTCATAAACGGATGGATGAGTCTTATGATCGTCTGTCTATCTGATGAAAACAAGGTGAGCACCTGGGTAGAATTAATCTCTTCATAATTTTAAAGAAATGGATCGTTGTTTTTAGAAGCTTAAAAGGCTCCTAGTATCAAAGACTCTTACACTAGATTAAGAAACTCTTGACATTGTGTCTGAGTTCTCTGCCATGTGAAAGCATCAAAACTAGAAACATCACTATTTAACATATGAATGAATAGTAGCTATGAGTTAACAACGTATATTTAATTGTCCCTGTCATGTATCCCTGGATCATGAGTCCCATTTGGTCACACATTTAATCTCTTGGGTATATTTGAAAAAGAATGGTTGCAACATCGTGTGAAGGTGCAGATCTTTCAACGCTTAAATTAGTTCTGCCATTCAGTAAAATTGTACTTTGTGTCTATACCTACTCAAACAATCTCGTTTAGTTCGATATCCTGGATTGGCAAAAAGCCTGCTTTTAAAATTGTCTGTGCTATCATCATTATGTAGGAATAAGCTCTACGTGTTTAGCACTTTTGTGTGTGTGTGTGTGTTTTTGCTATGCAGTCGTATAGCTAATAGAGTTACTGCCTCACACCTTCAGTGATGTGAGTTCAAACCTGACTCCCAAGGCTGTCTAGATGTAGTTTCCATGTTTTCCCCATGACCACATTGATCTCCTCTAGTGCTCTGGTTTGATCCAACATCCGAATGATGTGTGGGTTGGGAGGCTAATTTGTCACTATATTTCCCCTGGTGTGTAGGTGAATGATAAAATATATGGTAAATTGAATGGAAGAGTCAAGCAAATAAAATGGGATAATTGCCTGTATAGTTGGGGAGGGTTGCCGGGCGCACCAACATTTTCAGATCGCCATTTTGACTGGCGTCACAGCGGTGATCTCTGGCATCACAACGGGTCTAGTAAACTATAAATGCCATAAGATGTCAATGTTCTATTGACATTGTAGCTATATATATTCTTCAATACAGTGTTCTGTAAGGAAGCCGCGAGTTACACTAGATTCTAGTAACACTAGCAACTATGTTGGGGTCTTGAAATGGACACTGTCCTGAGCTCACTTGCCCCATGTGCCTCCTTCTTCATCCATGGAAGAGTAAACATTCACCTCGTCAGCCATGTGGATTCCATGAGTGTCTAAGATAAAGGAGAATTTCCCACCTATTTCATTCTTTGAGTATTTGGGTTCATTTCAGTAGCTTAAGGGATATGTGATATTGATGTGAAAATGGGTTCAATCGACTGCATTCCAGTTCCACTTTTTTTATTGAGTGAAACTGGAGCAATTTGGAGGATGGTGAGGAGGTTAGGAGATGGAAATAAAACTGTTTTCTACCTATCAAGATCCAACAGACACTGGTGGGAAAATGTATCTGTCCAAACTTACATATAGAAACTATTAATTAGACAACATGAGGCTGGTGGTATTAAGTGGAACACTACCCAAGGAGGAATAATTATCTGCAGGAAGAGGGAAAGTCTGGATAATTAAGAATATACTTATCTTTGTGGAGCTTTCTGTATCTTCACTTGGCAATAGGGCAGGGTAATAATTTCCAATAACAGGAAGCCAAGGAAATTAAAATGCTGTGTACATTTCCCCAAAAAATAGTTGTGGATTAAATTTGGCAAGCATGCATCCTTAATTATTTATTTGGACTTCATTGGTACATTGCAATCTAGCAAGTTCAGTTGATTGAATCTCCAATTCCTCTGAGATGGGAGGTTCTTCAATTATATTCACAAACATTCCTAATGGCAATAAAAAAAAAATACAGTTGTGTATCAGTGAGGCTTGGTGAGTGTTAAGAGTGTGAACACAATTTTCGTTTTGTTATTTTGCCTTGTATTAAACATGAAGTGATTACAACGACAATTAGTACATTCAAGAGTGAGTTCGATAGACTTTTGGACATTAAGAATTGAGGATGGGTTTAGTGCAGGAAAGGGCTGTTGAGTAAGAAGTCAGTCATAATCTTATTGAATGGTGAAAAGCATGAGGAGCCAAATAGCCCTTCTTTGTTTCTAGATCCAGTGATATGTTCTTATGAAAAGCAGCTTGTTTTGAATTTGAGGTGATAGTTTTGTGATAAAACTGGCATTTTGAAATTTATTCATGAATGTCAAGGCGGTGTGCCAAGAGTGTTTATTTGTTAACAATGAAATTCTTACTTGTTGCAGCTTTTGCAGGCACATTAACATATGACACAATAAATAAATGTACCACTGGCCAATCATACCATAAATTATCAGTAATACAAGGTAACCAAATCATAAAACATATTACAACCTATACAAAGTCCATAATAGTCTGTTGCTGACTTACAGTTGTGGCTAGGGTTGTGTAGTATAGTTCAAGTCTGATGGAAAGAAGCTGTTCTTGAACTAAAGGTCACGCTTCTCAGGATTCTATACTTTCCTGGTAGTAGCAGTAAGATGAGAGCGTGGCCAGGGTGGTGTGGGTCTATTATATTAGCTACCTAAATAGGTGTATTTTGATTCCAGGACTATTGCACTATGATACAAATGTTTACCACAGTCATGGAAGCATTTAAGCATGTGTTGAGTCTTGATCTGAGAGTGAGTTGTTGTAAGTTAACTGGCTGCAGGAATTTACACCAACAAGAAAAAACTTGAAGTTGAACAATAATCCTGGAAGTATATTTGCACAGTGGAGGAACGCGATTATTTATTTTTCCCTTGTTTTGTAGGAGAATCTTAAGCACAGCCATAATTTTCCTCCCAAATCTATTCATAGTTATCAAAGCAAAAAAATTGGAGATGATGATGCAGTAAACTGATAATCCAGCCTCTCGAGCTTATGTGCTGAACTTACAGATTTTCCGTATGAGTGGATGTTACTCCTGTTAATGTCCAAAGCACTTTATTTTGCTTTTATTTTGCATGTTACACAGAATTATAATACCTTTTGCAGTGATCCCAAGGATGTAGTAACATTCAAGCATTTTTGATACTGATTCTGGCCATAACCCCGGGCGTTGTGGATCACAACCCCTGCCTCGGTAGCATACCAGGCCTGTTGTCCAGACCCTATCCCCTGCTGCACTTCGAATCCTGGCTCCAGCATGCACTCAGGACCCCTAGCTCTCACATTTTGCACTAATGACCGAGCCAGATGCCAGCCATCGGGATTTCTGAACAATCGGATGTTAGATGAATGAAGTTTTACTTTAATTTGAAATTAAAAATAGAAAATGCGGGGATTACGCAGCAAGTTGGGTAGCATCGGTGAAGAATGAAAGTTAATGTTTCAAGTCTATAACGAAAAATATTGCAGCTTCAAACAAATACTTGATATGTATAGGCAAAGATCTTGCACCAAATTACTTTGGAGCAAGACAATGAGGAGTGGTGGTCAATTCCAACCCAGTGTAATTGGGCCTATTCTGTCTCCACTAACATATGTTCAAATCATCTTGTATTACTTTGACTATACAATGTAACCTATACTGCATTTTTTTAAGTAAAATTTTAATCTGGAAAATGAAAGTTTAAAAGAAGAACAGAAATAGATTTTTAACCTGGAACATTAACTGTTCCTCTTTCCACAGATGTTGCTTGACATGCTCTTTTCACCATCTTCTGTTTTGGAAACAACAGGTCTGGCAGCATCTGTGGAAAGAGAGACAGTTGATATTATGGTTTAAAAAATTATTTGTGTTTAGTTAGTTTTTTAAGAAATACAGCATGGAAACAGGCCTGCCAGGTCCATGCCGACCATTCATCACCTGTTCACACTAGTTCTATGTTATCCCACTTTGGCATCCACTCCCTATACGCTAGGGGCAATTTACAGAGGCTAACCTACAAACCCCCACGTCTTTGGAATGTCAATGGAAACTGGAGCACCCTGAGCAATCCACACGGACATGGGGAGGATGTGCAAGCTCCACACAGGCAACACCAGATGTCAAGGTCAAGCCTGGCTTTCTGGCACTATAAAGCAGCAGCTCTACTCGCCGCACCACTGTGCCATCCTGCATTTCAGCATGGCAATGGGCCGTTTGGCCCATCGAGTCCACACCAACCATCAATCACCCATAGTTCTCTGTTACCCCACTTTCACATCCACTCTACACTGAAGGGGCAATTTTACGGAAGCCAATTAGCCTATAAACTTGCATGTTTTTTGGAGGAAACCGGAGCACTTGGAGGATCCCCCCAGGGAGAATGTGCAAACGCCACATGGACAGCACCCGAGGTCGGGATTGAACCTTTTAGACAGCATCTTTATCTGCTGTGCCTCTGTGCCACACATGTTCTATTTTGCTTTCATTTTCCAGGTTGCAATTTTACTTTGTGCACGGAAAAGTAAATTCAAAATCAAATCAATTTAAATATTTTTGTGTTTTCCCCTTCTCACCTTTTAAGTTTGAATCTTTGAGCTATTGTGAAGCAATAACTGTCCTCAATCTTGCTTTTGTAAATCATTTGTGAATTTGCATCAGTGATCAATGTGTGGTAACCAGCATAGAATGTTTGCCATCAGTTGAACCCACCTCAAGTCATTTTTCTAGCTATTAATCTTGCTGTAATTACTTGATTTGTTTTTGCTCATGTGTAATCTGGATTAAAATGCTATTTCTTCTTTTGCAAACTTGTATAACATTCTATTTTTTTTAGACTTACTCAGGTCTTTTCTGCGTGGTAATTAATCCTTACAAGAATCTACCTATCTACACCGAGGAGATTGTTGATATGTACAAGGGGAAAAAACGGCATGAGTTGCCACCCCACATCTATGCCATCACGGATACTGCATACAGAAGCATGTTGCAAGGTGAGGGTTTTACCTGGAGATTTTTAAGTAGCCAATTTTTCATTGGCTTGTTATGTCTAGTTTTTAATATGCCATAAATTCTTTTTTTGTTGGTCATGCAGAATATTTTCTGTTTCTGTAATCTTAGTACGGGTACGCTTACGGGTAATTTTTTTGGGGGTAAATATTTTCCCCATGCTTACTCGTATGTGTTCCAGAGCCCATCATCAGGTACCTTGTCCCAATCTTCCTAATTCTTGCACGAGTATCATAATTTTTATTTGCAGGTTATTTGGAGTAAGGAAAGACATTTCAGACCCTCAACTTGTAGAAATTATCTTTGCTTTCTTGCCCATCAATTCTTACACGTGTCTTACAATTCTTACAAGTTTCCAGCAAGAATTTCTGGATAAAGCCAGGAATTGGAAATTAAGTTAGCTTATTTACACATTTTTCATGTTTTATGGATGGATATGTGGCAAAACGTTGTCTAATTTTTTTTCTTAGTGCATTGAAGCATTATGTCATGTTTTCTACTGAATTATTGCAATCCTGAGGGAAGTGACTTGGATCAACTTGCTCTATCTCATGCTTCATTGCTGAGGAGGTTGTTGAAGACGTATAAAAGGGAAAAAGCGGCATGAGTTGCCACCCCACATATAAATCATTTTGGATACTGCACACAGAAGCATGTTGCAAGATAAGAGTTTTGCCTGGTGGTTTTCAGTAGCTAATGTTTGATTGATGTGTTACTTCCTAAAATTAATGCTGTTTTAATATGTTCTTGTTCGGAACCAAACATCAAATGGAAATGTGCAAAAATACAGGGGGTTTTGATTGTGCATTGTGATGTAATGGTTTTCTTTGGCAGGAGAGTTACTAACTAGGCCATTGATTTTAATATAATTTATAAAAGATAATGTTTTTTTTAACAGGGTTGGTTATTAAATGCAAAAAACCCAATATCTCAAAGTGGTGGAAACAGATTTGGTAGTGTTTTTCAAAAGAGATTTGGATAAAACTGGAGAGAATAGAACAGTGAAGGTATAGCAGGGGCATGGTGTAGATACCATTTTAAAAGGGAGATTAGTTTTAGTTGTCCTCTGGGATGCAATTGAGTAATGTAGCAAACTACTATCTGCTCCCAGGAATTAATATTAATTACAGAATTGTATATTGTGAGATTCTGTGGTGAACTTTACCTCGCCTGCTGAGTTTCCCCAGCATTTTTGTCTACCTTCGATTTTTCCAGTATCTGCAGTTCTTAAACATTAATTCAGTAATTTATCACTTTTAATACCTTTAACTTTAAAACAAGTGACCAAGAATTAAAAACAAGCAAAAAGTGGGTTTCAGATGCAAGCCTTTAAATGGAAATCGTGGGTTGCAGGTTCCGTGTGTGAAAATTATATTCTGTTTTTACCAAGGATGCTCTCTGGTCTATTGATCTTTTTGTAACGTATACTATTCCTTATTTCATCATCTCCAATATGTGCTAACCAAAAACACTGGTGGATAGGGATGATCTCATCGGGTTGCATTCAGGATTTTGGCTGTGGTGGAGCCTTTGCCTTTGTAATGGACCAACTAGGAAGCAAGAGAATAGATAATGAGAGAGCAGCAAATATTCAAATGTTTAATGACCATGTGGTTAACACATAAATGTTTATTCTATTGGTGAATAGGTGTGACTGAGTATGATTTGATGATAAAGTTTTGTGCCTGCTGTGAGTAATATATTTGTCCAGACTTGACCCAACCCATTAGTTATTATTCATTTTGAATTTTTTTTAAAGCTGTTCTGCCATTAAAGAGAAATTTTTTTTTTTCCCCTTGCTGAGTTTTTTTTTTTCCCCTTGCTGAGTCCTTAACAATTACAATCTTTAAGTGATTAGCTCCTATAATAAAGGACAACCTCATATTAGAGTCTTCCAGCACAGGTGGGCCTCTAGTCTACCCTTCTGCACTGTTCATCAAGTATTAATCTCATTTACCTTCAATGCTACCATTTTCATCGATGCCATGGCAATTCGAGTAGTTATCGTGACATTTAATTTTTTTAACGAAGATAAGTACTTGCCTCAGGGGATGTTTGACAGAACTTGGATAGTTTAGATGTTTAAGAAGGAACTGCAGAGCTGGAAAATCGAAGGTAGACAATGCTGGAGAAACTCAGCGGTTGAGGCAGCATCTATGGAGCGAAGGAAATAGGCGACGTTTTGGGTCGAGACCCTTCTTCAGACCGATGTGGGGGTGAGGCGGGAAGAAGAAGGGAAGAGGCGGCAACAGTGGGCTGTGCGAGAGCTGGGAAGGGGAGGGGAATGAAAAAGAAAGCAGGGACTACCTAAAATTGGAGAAGTCAATGTTCATACCGCTGGGGTGTAAACTACCCAAGCGAAATATGAGGTGCTGCTCCTCCAATTTACAGTGGGCCTCACACTGGCCATGGAGGAGGCCTAGGATAGAAAGGTCGGATTCGGAATGGGAGGAGGAGTTGAAGTGCTGAGCAACCGGGAGATCAGGTTGGTTATTACGAACCGAACGGAGGTGTATGGCGAAACGATCGCCAAGCCTACGCTTGGTCCTCCTGCACCTCCTCCAACCTCATCTATGGCATCCGCTGCTCTAGATGTCAGCTGCTCTACATTGGTGAGACCAAGCGTAGGCTTTGCGATCGCTTCGCCAAACACTTCCGCTCAGTTCGCAATAACCAACCTGATCTCCCGGTGGATCAGCACTTCAATTCCCCCTCCCATACTGACCCAGGGGTCTCAATGGGTTGGATGTAATTTGAGTAGACTTTGAGAACATTCTTAAATCTTTTCCTCTGCTTACTGTTTATCTAATAACAGTGTACATGCATGTTAAATAGCAAAAGCAGCATCGTTAGACCTAAGTAACCCTATTACCAGTACCTCAAAGCAGTGTTTTTCCACACCTGTTACAACCATGAAGGTTATGGACAATTAAACCATTTGTGAGAGGGTGTGTCTTCAAGAATACTTGCATTGTATGGTGAAGAAGGCTGGTATGATTACTCAAAATTAAGGCTGAAGAGTTTCCAGCTTTCTTCTGCCAAAGTACAGAATGTATGATTTATTAGTCGTTGGTTCCCCTAGGATCTAATCTTGCATTCTAATCTTCAGCCACTTTGATTCAGTACGTGTGGTATCAAGAAACTGCTGAAAGTATTTATACTAAATGGGCTTGGGGTTTCAACAGAATTCCAGCTCTTGTGCTAATGAGAGGGTTTGATGGTAACCCCCTCAAACCTATCGCCTCTGAGCCATAAGGATAAAACCATAATACCCAGGGAAATGCAGTTACTTCTACATTCCTTTGAATTCCTACCACTTAAAGTCTGGCACTTTTTTTTTTTTTTTACTGTCATGGGGTCGGAATCTTGAAATTCCTTGTACTTTGTTTCGGAATGATTCTCCATTAGACTTTATCAGAAGTGTACCCTAACCATACCAGTTTGGTGGGTGATGGAGTTAATGTTTGCCATTTCCAATGGAATTTATTTCAGAGAAGAAACAATTGTCTAAGCCTATTTTATGAAATGCAACTACAAAGGATGCATCTCCAATATTTGAGAGTCCAACATTCTCCCTTTAGCATCCGTTGGCAAAACCATAATCAAATTTTCATTAATACATTTAGGGACACAATTGACCATTAGCCCGATCAATTATGTAAGATTTCTAGTATGGATGCGAAGCTGGGCAAATGACTCAAGTCTTCCTATTGCTTACAAGCGGCATCAAGAATATGATGAAATGGAATGGATGCAGAAATTGGTGCTGCCTCAAGAAAGTATCCTGTAACCTCTAAGCCATCTAACTGGACAAAGAGAGAAGGTTTGGGAAATAGCATCTTCAATTTCTCCTCCCAAGTTACAGACCATATTGCCTTTAAACTAGATCTTCCAACTATTGCTTCTTTGCTGGGGTAAAAGCCTGGAATTCCCTATCTAATGGCCATGTGTGGCACTTTCATTACATAGTTGTCAGCGTTCAAGGTGAACTTGCAACAACTTTTTGGTCGATTAGTGATGGACAATAAGGCAGGTATTTCGATTGAAAAGCATTTGATTGAATGCATTTGCAAGTAATGGATAATTACTGGTCCTGTGAATTTAATGTAGAACTAGTATTTATATAACTCATGGGGCAGAAAAATCTGAAGAAATAATTGTAGATTCTTGGCAGTATTAAGAAAACATTTTCTCTCTTCTATAGAAGCATGTAACATTGATTTACTTTCAAGTGATCTTTTGAACAATTACTTTATTCATAAGTTTGTGAAGACATTTTTCATCAATGTTGTGCTCTATTTCTGACAGAAATTTCAGTTGGATTAGGGAGGAAGTGATATTAGTGAAAGTTGCCTGTGCATGACATGAAAAATGGTGCAGACCATGGAAGAGGGTGCAAAGTCAAATAATTATTTTTAGAGGAATGATTGAATTTTATTGGAGGCATGTAGGATATTGCAGCTTGTGCTGGCCTTGCAGAAGCACGAGTTAATCATTTATGCTGAATTTGGTGGTTTAACATTCCAGGAGTTTCATGTTGCAGTGGAAGTAATGTAGCAGCTTGTTCAGACAAGCTAGGTTTTTAATAAGGTATTATCCTGGATGTATGAGCACACTGACAAGTTATGCCATATAAGGACAAACCTGACAGACCCATCAAGAATGCAAAGAATGTAGCTGATCCACAGGCAAGAGGTTCCAAGACAATCTCCTGTTGTCTCAGACACCCTTGCCATTGGATCAAGACAATGTTTCGTCAAGTATGGTAGCTGGACATCCCATATTAAGTGAAGTCATGCACAGGCAACGTTCACTCTGGAATGGGTTAGGAGAAGCTCTATCTTATCTTCGTGCTTTCAGATTACATCTTAAAATGGTATTTGTATTGGTTTGTATTGTCGCATAAACCAAGGAACAGTGAAAAGCTTTGTTTGCATGCTATCCAGTCAAATTGTGAAGTACATGAGTGCAATCAAGTTATACAAATATAACTGCCAGTACAAAGAGAAACTTCCATTGCAAATAAGAGTTTCTGAAAGTGTATATAAAACAAGTGCAAAGATTGCAATAAGGTAGGTTGGAAGATTGGGACTAGACCCCAGTTTATGGGAGTATAATTCAACAGTCTGTTATGGTGGGGAAGAAGCTGTTCCTGATTCTGGTAGTCTTGAAGCAGGTGGGAACCTCAAAATGGAGTAGGGAGAGGAAAGGTGCCTGTGAAAACTCCTGCTGGCTGTTCTACGCAGGTCCTGAGGATGTGGCTGGCGACTCCATTGGGGCCAGTTGTTTTCCACTTGTTTTGCTCAACATATATGTCAAATTACCTGGTTTGTGGAACTATCTACTCCAGATTCAACATTGAGTATATTTTGCTGGGGAGGGGACATTGATTGTGAAATACTGGCTATAAAGTTCTGAATATCTGACTGTCCTATTCACAGTACGGCACAGAATTGATCTGCATCCCGTTTACTATAAAATTACCTGATATTGAATACTGCAATTTCACTTCTGCAGAAACAAGCGATTGAGCAAGTCCATTTTTGCAAGATCAATTAAATAATTCTTGCTGAATGAACTTTGGAAAATTTGCATGAATATTTCAGAGACTTTAATTAATAATTTTATGAAAGGCAATCACTGTTCAGTGTTGGTGTACTGGCTTCCAAGTCAGAAGATGAAGACATAAAATTAAGACAGAAATTTTGGTACAGTAGATGAGATGTTAACTTTTAGGTTGACGTTGTATAAAGGTACAACCTGCCTTGAAAGGTGTGCTTAAAAGATGTCATGTATTTGAAGAAATGCAAAGAAATATTGTCCAGGACAATATTTATTCCGGACTTCAAAATCATAAACATGTTTTGTTTGGCTATCTTGGTGTTTCTGGTACTTTTGTGTGTTAAATGGAGCTTCCTTCATGTTCCAATAGACTCTGCAAAAGTAAAGCTGTTGTTCTTTGGGACGTCTTGTAGCTACGGAAGATGTTATTCCTAAAATCCACTCATTTTTGTCCTTTGCTACAGTGCCCTCCATAATGTTTGGGACAAAGACCCATCATTTATTTATTTGCCTCTGTACTCCACAATTTGTGATTTGAAATAGAAAGAAATCACACGTGGTTAATGTGCACATTAGATTTTATTAAATGCCATATTTATACATTTTGGTTTCACCATGTAGAAATTACAGCAGTGTTTATACATAATCCCCCCATTTCAGGGCACCATAATGTTTGGGACACATGGCTGGTGTTTGTAATTGCTCAGGTGTGTTTAATTGTCTACTTAATGCAGGTATAAGAGAGCTCCCAGCACCTAGTCTTTCCTCTAGTCTTTCCATCACATTTGGAAACTTTTATTGCTGTTTATCAACATGACCAAGGTTGTGCCAATGAAAGTCAAAGAAGCCGTTATGAGACTGAGAAACAAGAATAAAACTGTTAGGGACATCAGCCAAACCGTGGGCTTACCAAAATCAACTGTTTGGAACATTAAGAAGAAAGAGAGCACTGATGAGCTTAATAATCGCAAAGGGACTGGCAGGCCAAGAAAGACCTCCACAGCTGATGACAGAAGAATTCTCTCTGTAATAAAGAAAAATCCCCAAACACCTGTCTGACAGATCAGAAACTTGCTTCAGGAGTCAGGTGTAGATTTGTCAATGACCACTGTCCGCAGAAGACTTCATGAACAGAAATACAGAGGCTACACTACAAGATGCAAACCACTGGTTAGCCGCAAAAATAGGATGGCCAGGTTACAGTTTGCCAAGGAATACTTAAAAGAGCAACCATAGTTCTGGAAAAAGGTCTTGTGGACAGATGAGATGAAGATTAACTTAGAGTGATGGCAAGAGCAAAGTATGGAGGAGAGGAACTGCCCAAGATCCAAAGCATACCACCTCATCTGAAACATGGTGGTGAGGGTGTTATGTCCTGGGCATGTATGGCTGCTGAAGATACTGGTCCACTTATCTTCATTGATGATACAACTGCTGATGGTAGTAGCATAATGAATTCTGAAGTGTATAGACACATCCTATCTGCTCAAATTCAAACTCAAAACTCATTGTCCGGCGGTTCATTGTACAGCAAGACAATGATCCCAAACATACTGTTAAAGCAACAAAATAGTTTTTCAAAGCTTAAAAAATGGTCAGTTCTTGAGTGGCCAAGTCAATCACCCGATCTGAACCCAATTGAGCATGCCTTTTATATGCTGAAGAGAAAACTGAAGGGGACTAGCCCCCAAAATAAGCATAAAACTAAAGATGGCTACAATACAGGCCCAGCAGAGCATCACCAGAGAAGACACCCAGCAACTGGTGATGTCCATGAATCGCAGACTTCAAGCAGTCATTGCATGCAAAGGATATGCAACAAAATACTAAACATGACTACTTTCATTTACATGACATTGCTGTGTCCCAAACATTACGGTGTCCTGAAATGAGGGGACTGTATAAACACTGCTGTAATTTCTACATGGTGAAACCAAAATGTATAAAAATGACCTTTATTCAAATTTGACAATGTGCACAATATGGAGGGCACTGTATATTGAGATATTTGTTTTTAGCCAATTGCTGTTCAGCCAATAAATGAGGAATTAGCAGTTTGACAAATGTTATTGCAAAACATTGTTGGTTTAATGCAAGAATAAAGTACTTTGTTTTGTAAGTTCCAAGTTGATATATAAGGAAGGAATGTCATGAACAGATTAGTGAAAGGGAAATTATGAAATGTGTTGCAAAACTGTCAAGTGAAAGATTATACCCAAAACGCAAATGATCTTTTGACAAAGCTCTCAACTCTTGGTACATGGTTCCTGTACAGCCTGTGACGAGTCTAAAGGACAGTTACCAGTTTCATTACTAAAATAAAAACCCAACAAAAATAGATCTTAGTTTTGAATTGAGTGTGGTGTTTGTTTTTGTGCTCCTCTTCCCCTGGATGAGGCAACTAAGCCTGCAGATGATAGCATGAAGATATAATGGTTTTCTTTTCAATTGCATTCAATATATGTGCACTGATTACTGGGTTCAGTGTTAAATAGGCAATAAAATCACTTTTTTACTTGAGTGTATTAATATGGTGGCGATGGGAGTTCGAGACTTGCACGAAGGATGTAATGGAGGGATGCTGCAATTGGGGATTTTGACTGACAAAATATTGATAGGATGAGTGGGCAAAACTTGGCAACTGGCGCTTAATGTAGGAAAGTCCGGGGTGTTGCATGTTCAGTGGAAGGACAGAAGCAAAGGAAGACATTACTTAAATGAAGAAAGATTATAAATGAGTGGAATGCAGAGAAAGTTAAGTGTTCTTGTGCATGAAATACACGTTATTATGTAGGCACAACAGGATATTAAACTCTTACTTTGTTTGGAGATTGGCAGTTAAAACAAAATTAATATTGTTACTATTGTACAGGGAAGTAATGAGATGGAGTCTGGTTTATTCTCTATAGTTTTGGTCCTCATTTAAAAAAGGATGTACAGGCTCTTTTGGAAATAGTCCAGAAGAGATTCATTAGGCTATTCCTGTGATGTGGTCTGCCCTGTTATGCATGGCTAAATATATGAGATCCGGCTTCCCATCTTGTTGATCAAGCAAGTGATTTGAGATGGGTATGAAGATGGTACATGGTAAACATTTTACATACTTTTCAACTGAAGATATTTGAAAATGTTGGGGAAATATTCTCCTATCTTTATGTTGTTCCCACCAGCTTCACTCACCCCCAATCACAGCCTCCATATTGTAATTTATTTCCAACAGTGAGGAATAAATCTGTGGTAACTTTGTTTTCCCCACAAGGAAATGATTGGTGGTCTTTTGGTCATAACGGCATAGAGGTCATTATTGCCGTGAAGATAGATAATCTTTATTAATATCAGGGTAGAGGAATTTTGGCTCGAGCTCATTCCACTTTTCAATAAGGTCGTGGCTGACCAGTTATCCCCAAGTCCAGTTCCCAGCTTCCTCGGATTCAGTGAATCTACCTTTCCAATGAGATGAGATTTGGCCCTTGTCCTTGATACTGTTGCCATTATTTTGTTGTGCACTACATGTGAGTTTCCTCTTATTTATTTCCTTTGCAAACTACTTTTTAATGGAACTGCTTTTTAATGGTATACTCTCTAGTTTGCGGGATGCTTTTCCCCCCTTTTTGTTTTGGTTATAATTAAAAAAATTAGGCTTCATTGTAGAAGGTTATAAAGAAAAATCTTATTTTTGGAAATGTTTTTCTCACATCAGACCATATTTAATGGAGACGCAAGAAACTAGTTGCTGGAATCTTAAGCAAACAACAAGCTGCTGGAGAAACTCAGCGGATCAGGCAGCATCTATGGCAGAAATGGACGAATGACGTTTCAGGTGGTCTCAACCTGAAACGTCGTCTGTCCATTCCCCCCCCCATGGTTGCTGCCCGACCCGTTGAGCTCATCCAGCACATTGCGTTTTACATTTTATTTAATCTCTGTCTGAGTAGCTCTGGACCAAATCTGGGAAGAGAAATGTACAAAGTTGGTATTTTATTTTCAAATATATAATGCAGGACCATGGACCATACAGTCTGATTTTCTTCTGCACCTTTGTGTGTCAATAAAATTAATAGTACGGCGAACTAACAACCTGTCATTTAATGACAGAAGAAACTAGGAGAAACATTATTCAATGGTGTGTTTGTAGGCAAAAAGACCATTGGACATTGGTGTTTAATCGTGGATGTAAATTAGAACTTTCAAATGGAACTTTTTCACCAAATCTTGCAGTTCAGATTGTCTGTTTTTAAGAGAATTATCTTTAACTTCTGATGCATCACAGTGGAAAACATTTGGGAATTTAAGTTAAAGTATAATCTTAAAATGACTAACCCTCTTTGGCAAAAATACTGATTATTTGTACATTTTTATACGCAGACAATTCCAACAATGTGTTTTCTTGCAATTGTATTAACGTTATTTAGTTTACATTAAATAGTTTGAATTTTCTTTAAAAATGACTTGGATGAACAAGACTGGTCTAAATTAGGTGGGTCTCCCTTTACCACTAGTCATTTTTCATGAACCTTTAAGAGCCTATGCCAAGCTTATTTTGGTGCATGTATTGCATAATTGTTTCAAGCTGTTTGAACACGCAGCTACTTTTATTTAGCTGATTATATTTAGTTCGACTTCTGGCTAGGGTTACCAACAGTCCCGTATTAGCCGGGACATCCCGTATATTGGGCTAAATTGGTTTGTCCCATACGAGTCCACCCTTGTCCCGTATTTGACTGCTACTACTCGGGTCGAGGGGATGTTGGGTCGGAGCGCTGCTTCCGGCCCCGCTTCACCCATCCCAACGTAGCGCAGCCCATGGAGTGCAGCAGCAGCGCCTCGCAAGTGGCTCCGCCAGTCGGCAGCCCAGCCAGCTGTCCGATCTTCGGACCTTCACTTGCCACTGACACAACCACTCCCTCCTTCTCATGGCCAAACTCCTCAGTTGGCCCGCTGGCTGGGCTTTGTATGCAGTCCAGCACCCGGGCCAATTCATCATTCACCCAGCCATGGCCAAGTCAGTCAACGAATTGCCGTCGGAAATTTGTCCCTTAGTTTGATCTTTTGTCCCTTATTTGGGAGTGAGAAAGTTGGCAACCGTACTTCTGACGGGCAAATTTGTAACTATTAAAAGCTAAAACTGGGCAAAGCTGCTACAGGTTGAAAGTTTCTAGTGCAGAATCTTTGAGTCAAAACCAGTGCTGGAGAACGTAAAATGGTGGAGCATTGAAATTCCCCCTGATTAAATTTCTCAGAGCCGGAGAATTGTTTTCAAGTTTAGTGGAACATTTGTGGGGAAAAGGAAGTTGGGGGGTGCAGTGAACCAAAAGTTTGAGTAAGTCAGAAACACAAGCTGAGATCATAAAAGTTGCTCTGGTAAGGTTAATGAGCTACAGGTTACTATAGGTTTAAGAAGGAACTGCAGATGCCGGAAAATTGAAGGTAGACAAAAATGCTGGAGATACTCAGCGGGCGAGGCAGCATCTATGGAGCTCCATAGATTACTATAGGTATTAGTTAATTATAGATGTTTAGTCTAGAGATGAAGAGCGGAAACAGGCCCTTCGGCCCACTGGGTCACTGACCCGCACATTAACAGTTTGAGTGTGCATGGAGTTGTACATCCCAGCTTAATTGTGAGCATTGAATAACCAATAAAGAGATCTTTGCCTGTGTTTAGTGTTGGTTGCAACACCAATCACAGGACTGTTTAAATAAGAGGGAAAATTCATACTAGATTGATATTCTAATCCAAATAGATAGAGGCTTTTTATAACGGGATGATTTACTTAGTCAAATTTATTAACATTACACATTATTTGATTTACCAACAGTCAAAGAAAAATGAAGTTTCATTGAAATACATGATAGTCCAGAATTTAATGGTCAAGACTATTGTCTGCAATCCAGCAAAGATTTACCAGGCTGCTTCCTGAGAGCATTGTGTATACATCGTAAAAGTTTTTGATCTGTATTCATTGAAATTTCAAAGAATGTTAATGTGCTATAATTTATAATACAATACATGATTAAAAAATCTTATTGAACCACAAGATCCGAGGACTGGAATAACGGGATGAATTCTGGACTATCCTATATTTCAATGTAACTTGGTACTTCTCTATCACTGGGGTTATAGATATTAAGATGTTTCCACAAGTGGGAGAGTCTTGAATGACGAAGCATAATAACAAGGGGGCAGTTATCTAAAGCTGACATGCATATGAATTTCTTGCAGAAGTTTGTGAATCTGTAATTCGCTGTCTTGTACTGTATCTGTGATGCTTATCTAAGAGGTATCTAAGCGCCAATGTTTAGTTTAGAGATACTGCGCGGAAACAGGACCCTCTGCCTACCGGGTCCGCGCCGACCAGCGATCCCTGCACATTAACACCATCCAACACCCACTAGGGACAATTTTTACATTTACCAAGGCAATTAACCTACAAACCTGTACGTCTTTGGAGTGTGGGAGGAAACCGAAGATCTCGGAGAAAACCCACGCTGGTCAAGGGGAGAACGAACAAACTCCGTTTAGACAGAACCCGTCGTCGGGATCGAACCCGGGTCTCTGGCGCTGCATTCGCTGTATGGCAGCAACTGCGCCACCGTGCCAGCCCAGTGTGTAGTGATACTTGTACTGAACTGTATACAAAAATGAATTTCACTGTACCACTATACTGTACATGTGACAATAAAGTACCATTTAGTATGAAAGTTAATATCTTAAAATCATTTTTTTCCATTTGTTCAGCCGTGCCTTTTCAGCTGTGAACAAGAGGCTCTTGCATGACTTGCAATAGTCTGATTTTTTTTTTTTAAGAAGGAACTGCAGATGCTGGAAAATCGAAGGTAGACAAAAGTGCTGGAGAAACTCAGCGGGTGCGGCAGCATCTATGGAGCGACGGAAATAGGCAAAGTTTCGGGCCGAAACCCTTCTTCATACTTTTGTGTACCATAGTCTGAAATGTGTTCCTTTGTTGGAAACTTCTGCCTATGTCTACCATTGTATTGCCAACATCTCATCTCCTTTTTCATCCTTAATCAATGCTAGCTCCCCCCGGTATCATTTGCCCAATCTGTCCCACGGACCTTGTAATCTATCACATTACGATCTAACATCTGACTGTTGCAGATGTCTCAGAAATGGTCATGCGGTTTATCTTGATTTTTATCTCGGGTGTTTTCAGATATTTGTATCAATAATGCATATTTTGGCCTTATATCTTAACCCATATCTGACTTTATTCAAATATTTTCATTCAAATATTTCTTGTTTCCTCTCCTACTTCAATTGTTAATATCTTTTGATTTTCCTTCATTTGCAACGACCAAAGCATGAGCATGTTAATTTATCTCTCAAATTCATACTTTTGAATATTTTAGTACTATTACCAGCACCCTCTTATGCTCACTCCTCCTCCAATTTACTAGATAATTTATCTTGTGATTGCTGATGTCCTTGTTTAGACTTCATTTCTAGTCGAACAGTCTGCCTTTATAATGTAGTACTGTCTTGTCGTGGTACTTGTATATCATGAAATAGAACCTCTATCTCCTCAAATTATTTCAGCCATATGTTCATCTTGCTTTGCCTGCATGTGTTTACTCCTGATAGTCAAGTGATAAGGACACAGGAAATAGAAGCAGGAAAAAGCTTTTCAGCTCCTCGAGCCTATTCTGCCATTTAATAAGGTCATCTTTTACTGTAGCACCACTATCCTGTATTTTTATAATCCTTTATTCCTTTAATATCCATCGATCTATTTCCCCAAACGTACTCTGTGACTGAACCTCCACAGCCCTGTTCAGTAGAAAATTCCGAAGAACTTTGCCCTTTGGATGAATAAATATTTTCTCACCTCACTACTCAACTGCGTGTGTGCCTTTAATCACTTCCTCCACATCTTGTTACTATAGATGTATGACCTTACTTGTACTCCAACTGTGGGGAAATTAATGTTTCAATAATGGGTTCAGTGAGGTGTTTGCCGTTGGAGAAAGGGCACAATAACAATGGGTGGGAATGTCTCCATTCTGGACTTCTGTATTCACTTGAGATACCCTCAGAAGTGATTCTGGTTGTCAGTCTGTGGCAGTATAAACTCGAGGTTTGTTGTAGTTTGTACTTATTTTGGTGACGAGTAAAGGGAAGTTTCTGAATCATTAACAATTTACTCTTGAGTGTAGCTTCTAAATGAAAACTGTAATTACAATGTTCAAATAGGCAATGATTAATGTACTTGGATCTGAATGAATCATGTGTCTGATTCGCTATCCATATTTCTTCAGGCAACTCTGAGCTTAGTATAGGAGTGACATCATTGCTGTTCCCCCTATTTAAGTTAAACAAAGAAGTGGACTTTGAGCCTCTACTACAGTAAAATTAAATATTAATTTCCTGAAACTAGTTGTGGCAGCCCTATAGTTTCCCGAGACGTCTCAATCGGGTTAAACAGTTCTGTTACGCCTTTTGAATTTTTTTTAATGTATGTGGGGATGAAAGAATATGTTTATATCTCTGGTGACTATGTTCATCCCCAGGTTTAACTGTCAAAATTAATGCCACCCACCAATAAATCAACAAAATAGCAGGCAACTTGGTGATGTCAATCAATCGTTCATTCTGTGCAAGTTACAATATTCTCTTGAGAAAGATGTATTACTTTTTCAGAACAATATCATAAAAAGAGAAAATAGAATTGGGGATGAGGCATTTTTTATTTTTGATCCACTAAGTCTGTTTCTTGCATCATACAGTCCAAGGTTGCATACAGTAGTGTACAGACTAAAAATAACACCTTGCCTTGTTTCCCCCCCTGCTGCTGCCTCCATTGGCCACATTGTACTTTGACCTGCACGTGTTGCGAATGATGTGTGCAACCCATCAATGCATTGCTCCCTCTGTATCACCAAAAAAGGTGTTTTAACTTGTGTACCTGGAATTTCAAGGAAGTGAATCAAGTATTTAGCCATCTGAGGTGACAAAGGTTGTTAGCATTTTGATATCCTCAAACCTTTACGATGTAATGTAAGCTTGTTAAAAAAAATTAGTACGTTTACTTATCCTGCTACCAAGAGTCAAGAGTGTTTTATTGTCATGTCTCAGATAGGACAATGAAATTCTTACTTGCTGCAGCACAACAGAATATATAAACATAGTACATAACGGTAGAAGAAAAAAAGTTCAGTGTGTGTATACACATGCACATAAATAACAAATATAGTGCAATAATAATAATAGTCTGTTGCAGTTCAGAGCTTATTTGTTGTCGTGTTTAATAGCCTGATGGCTGTAGGGAAGAAGCTGTTCCTGAATCTGGATGTTACAATTTTCAGGCTCCTGTATCTTCTTCCCGATGGCAATGGTGAAATGAGTGTGTGGCCAGGATGGTGCAGGTCTTTAATGTTGGCGGCCTTTTTGAGGCAGCGACTTCAGTAGATCCCTTTGATGGTGGGGAAGTCAAAGCCGGTGATGGACTGGTGGTGGTCACAACTTTTTGCAGTCTTTTCCGCTCTTGGACGTTCAAGTTGCCAAACCAGGCCACGATGCAACCAGTCAGTATGCTCTCTACTGTCCACATGTAGAAGTTCAGGAGAATCTTCCTTGACATGCCGAATCTCCGTAATCTATTCGGGAAGTAGAGTCGCTGATGTGCATCTTTATAATTGCATCAGTGTGCTGGGTCCAGGAAAGATCTTCGGAAATATGCACGATCAGGAAAGTTTTTTGACCCTCTCCTCCATTGTCTCATTGATGTAAACAGGATTGTGGGTCCTCATCCTTCCCTTACCAAAGTCCACAATCAGTTCCTTGGTTTTACTGATGTTGAGATGTTTACAGGTTATTGTGCTGGCACCATTTGGTCAATCGGTCGATCTCATTTCTATACTCTGACTCATCACCATCTGTAACTCATCCAACAACAGTGGTGTCGTCAGCGAACTTGATGATGGAGTTCGCACTATGACCGGCTACGCAGTCACCATTGGTGCAAATCAAATTTTAGATTCTTTTAATTTTATTTGTCTCAATTTGCATATTTCAAAATGATTATGTTGAATACTTTTTTTATTACAGACTCAAGGTCCAGATAAAAGACAAGACATTACATAGAATAAGTTGCATATAGAAGCACAATAAATTACATACGAAAGCACAGTAAATTACTTACAAAAGCACAATACATGGTTTAAGATCAAGAATTAAAAAAATCAGTGTCCTACAACGAGACAACTATACCACAGCTGGGATTGGTAGCGTGTAGAGCTAAACCTTATGTTTGATAAGGCCAAGATGATTTCATTTTCTGAGTCATTAATCCGGCAAATAAATGTATACGTAAGATTTCCTAATCTGGAGCCACAAATATTTCATTTGCACTACACCATCTAGGTCTCTTAAGTAATATTCTCATGGCATCATTATAAGCTAATTTAAGTCTCTGTAAGCTTGCTTTTCTGTAGTTTGACCACAGATGTGCAGTATAGAGTGGTGTACAATATGCTCTGAACAGAGACAGCTTTGCTTCATCTGTACACGCACTAAACTTGTAAGAGAATGTTTCGTGTGTGTACATCCTACGGCATTGCCTATAAATATCCTCATGATCTGTCATTTGTTCTGTAATCAAATGTCCAAGATATTTTGCCTTATTACAGACGCTAAGATTATTATCAGACAATTTAAAATCAGTAAATTTTAGACATTCATCCTCTGGTTCTGCAGATCATAACAGCACTCTTACCAGCATTATATTTCTTTAAAAATGAAAAACAAAATTATCTTTGAACTTCATTTGCAACATATTTGAGATGAGTGTTCACAGCTAATTGCACCAACTTTGGAGAATAATTTTTAAACGCAGGGTGTATTTAATAATATTAACCATGAGTTGGGACTCATTAAGAGCACCAGGTAAAGAATGAAAGCTGATGCATCAATAATTAATGTTTAATTTGTTTCATTTCAGATCGTGAGGACCAGTCAATCCTATGCACGTGAGTGTCATTTTGCTGATTTTTTTTTTTTTTTTTTTCAATTTATTTTTAAATAGTGGATTAATTAGCTTGTTTTTGTTAAATTTTCACATTGTAGGACATGAAATTGAGATTATTTTGCCTCAATGCAAAAAAAAAAGGCGATATACATGTACCATAGGTACATCTCCAATAAATCATTATCTGAAAGCTATTTCAAATTTCCTTTGTGCTTTCTTAAACAGCAGGTAACTTTTAAAAGGTGGCCCATGTATGTATTATGGATATTTTATGTCATACCATTTGCAACCAAATAAAGCATTGAAAGTTTTAAGATGCAGTTATGATTGCTACAAGATAAAATGTTCTTGTAGAGAATGTGTTGAATATGTTCTTTTGACAGGAAAGTTAGAGCTGTAGGAAATAGTAGTCAACTCTCCGATTGACACTCCTAGAACAAGAATTGCCACTAGTTAGTTCCATCCGCTTCACACAAGTAGTGCAATGTTTGTCTTGTTTGATTTGGATCTTCTACCTTTATGGGAGCTATTGTTTTCAGACGGATCACATCATATGCCAACACCTCAACAATGATTCTTTCATGACAAGTCCATTTTGTGAGTAAAGGAGAGCCTAGAAATAATCAGGTGTTCTATTTTTCTAATATGTGAATTTGTTTTCCATATACTTGTGATTATGGTTGTAATTAGACGTAAGACAATGGTCTGAATAGCTACTTTCTAAGCTGTCCGTGAAAGAGCGTTGCCCTCCCCCAACTTATTTCTCAGTAACTTATTCTGTTATGCAAACACATCCACCTCACCCTAATTCTTCTATCATCCTCTTACGCCAGGGGTAATTTTAGGTAGCCATCTTTAGGATGTGATGGAAAATTTCAGTAGGGGAGTTAACTTGTGCAATTACAAGGTGAATCGGCAAACTCCACGCAGCACCCAATATCGGAATCGATCCTCTGTTTCTGGAGCTGAGATAGCTGCACATCCCGCAGCGCCACTTAGCTGCCCGTTGGTATCTTGACCAGACATTCTCAATGCATGGTACAACATCAATTTATTTTCAAGTATACGTGGTTATGAAGGTAATCTAAATGCTCTATAACTGTGTTTTAAGATCAATTAATTATTCTTTGTACAACATTTGTACATTTCTCAAAGGTAAAAGGTAGTTCTCAAAAATGATTTTAATTGAAGGTAATTGTCTATATTGTTGTTGCTAAAAGTCATTTAATTCTGTTCCACTGCTTTTAACCTGTGCTTGAAACCTGGAATTGTTAAAATGTAAATGGTTTGATTTACAGAGGAGAATCTGGTGCCGGTAAGACAGAGAATACCAAGAAAGTGATTCAGTATTTGGCCCACGTTGCCTCTTCACACAAGTCTAAAAAGGACCAAGTAAGTGTCTTTTAACGTATGCTTAGTGCTTAGTCATTTTTAATCTTGTCATTGTAATAGTTTTATTAATCTATATGTAATTGATTTCAAAATATACAATACCAAACACTGTGATCAACCTGTAAAATTTTATCATTGAAATTATGACTGATCAAATTATAGTTTAACATTTCATAACTGCCTGTTAAATCCCTTTAACAAAGTAAATTCTTGAAAGTTTCTTGCATATTTTTGCATGCAGTTGATAACACTTTCCCCCTTCAACATTTGCAGCAGTCTACGGTGTTAGCATACGTGAGTGGGTTATTATAATTTGATTTGCATATTCTGCACTTTTTATGCATTTATATACAGATCTGTTGGCTGTTTGAGGAAGTTGCTCAATTGGTTTAGGAAATTGCCTTTTGGGCAATAAAAACTCTTGATTTGCAACTTCCCCCTGATTGAACAAACTCCTGGACTTGAAGATATGATACAGATGTAGTTTAATGTTTGCTTAATAGTACTTTCCACTAAAGAAATGGAACTAAGCAAATGCGGTTGTCATATCTGTAAACATTCACTGCAACAAAATTGTGGCTTGATATGCAATAATATGATCGCATCCAGACCAGAAAATACCATTTTTCAATTGCATAGTCTAATTTCAAATATTGGTCCTACTTAATATCAGGAACATGATTGTCCTGACAGTCACCACAATGATAAGCACTTCAAATTTCAGAAATTCTGGTCATTTCTCTGGACTGTAGTCTACTTTGGATGGATTTGGAAGCAAATTACAGCTCAGATCTGTATATTATTTATGTTGCATGCTTTGGGTGTAAAGGTGGTGTAAGTGTTTCTTAAAGGGTCTGTTAAAATTGGAGGTGTTTGCATAGAACAATGTTTAATAACTCAATTGGGATGATTCCCATCCTGAAGGAATCTTGTGTCATTCATTCCGGGAAGTGATTGGGAGCTCTGTGGTACAAAATTAAATGTTAATATTGAAGGTTTTTCCAAACCTTACTTTTACAAACCTCGAAATATAGTGAAAAAGAGAGAAAATCAAAGTGTTCTTGTAGGAAATCATTTTCCTCCCCCCCCCCCCCCCTATCTAAGGCTACTTTAACTATTTTTTATTTATGTGGTTTCATTATCTGCTTAAAAATAAGTTTATTGGGGAATATTTTTGTCAAAAGTTGCTTCCCCTCCAGTATATTGTCTTAGTCTTTGCAACTGTTGTCAAGTTTGTTCCTCTGACCAGGAAAGAGATGTTTCACACTTTTTAAAATAAAAATGTCCCTTCAAATGCAAATTCTTCACATCACAAGTTTGTTATTAAATGGGCAGTTAAATCTCTATGAATTCAGTCCAACTGTTATAAAACTCAAACTTCATGTCAAATTTATTTTGATTTTGACTAGCTACCTTTCATTTCCCGTAAACCTTTTATTCGCAGTTAGCCTCTAGTCAGTATCCCATTTAATCGACGACAATATGTAGCACAAAACCTACGCCTGCATCTATAAGATTCTGTTATGTGCATCACTGGATTCCACTAACATGTCACAGGAAATATTTGTAAATCCTCAAATAAGATTTTAGCTTTACTTTTAAAAAGTAAATTGTCCAAAATATATAATCTTGATTGCCATTTACCAGGATGAGTCCAAATAGTGAACACTAATCTTGAGGCACAGATGTGAAATGACTGTTCAGAATGCAACTTTGTGATGTTGTTAATTGTGCTGTAATAATTGTGTACGTAATTCTGTGAAAAATTAAAGTCTCACCATTGCATTGTAGAGCTGCAATAGTGTACTAACCATCAATTGATAACGCACCAAAATGGATGGAATAAATCTGTTTGTGGAATAAATTACTTCATTTCGAAATCCATGAAGTAAATGCAACACAACGTCAAATTGACAATAAGGCATTATTATTACAAAAAGTCAAATTTTCCATGTCCAAATTTGGTACATTCTAAAATAGATTTAAATGATTTTATTGGATTGCTGTACAGCTCTACTAGATTGAACAGTTTCCGTGTCTTGCTTCTTACCTGCCTAATGTAGCACTAATGCTAAAGAAAGCTACTGACATATTCTAACAATGTTATAAATGGTGGAATTAATAATTGGTGTCTCAGTATGTTGTCCATTACATTTTAAAATCAAGTGTGGCATGCCTCATATTAGGGGGCTGAATTTGTTTCTTCCTGTGATACTTTTTCACATCCAGTATACTGCATTCTTTTTCACATCTATTCTTCTACGAATACTTGTATGGAAATAGATCCTGATTCCTTCAACGGACATTTTATAGACATCGAGTGAAGCCAAATATCTGAATCATGAGCCGTGTTGTGATTTTTACAAAGACCCTGAAATGATTTTTCTCCTTGGACAAGTGAATGTTTGTAAAACAACCTTCATTATCTGTGGGCAGGTGATAAATCTTCACTAGAGTTGTTTTGCCAAGTTTGCATTTTGGGCATGTAAGACCGTCTGTGTAGTTGGTGTCATCAGCCAGAAACCTGGATGCTCTGAAGTGTATTTTCCAGGTTATTTAAGATCAGCATTCTTGACTCAAATGAAATCTGTGTGGACACGAGTTGAAAAACTCCCCAAATTAATGTAATTATCAATCATGTTTTTAAGTAAGTACTTTTTTTTAACATATAAAATTATAAAAGGACTGGACAAGCTAGATGCAGGAAAAATGTTCCCAATGTTGGGCGGGTCCAGAACCAGGGGCCACAGTCTTAAAATAAAGGGGAGGTCATTTAAGACTGAGGTGAGAAAAAACTTTTTCACCCAGAGAGTTGTGAATTTATGGAATTCCCTGCCACAGAGGGCAGTGGAGGCCAAGTCACTGGATGGATTTAAGAGAGAGTTAGATAGAGCTCTAGGGTCTAGTGGTGTCAAGGGATATGGGGAGAAGGCAGGCAGGGGTTATTGATAGGGGACGATCAGCCATGATCACAATGAATGGCGGTGCTGGCTCGAAGGGCCGAATGGCCTCCTCCTGCACCTATTTTCTATGTAAAAGTACTTTTTAAATGTGAACTCCTTTTGAGCATGAACAGCAATTAAATTGTGTGATTAAAGAAGCTCTGGCTTAGTATGTAAATTGAAGTGGTGTGTTAAGAGGGTATAGAGAAACAAAAACATGTATGCCATATTTGTGCATGACTTGCTGAAGGGATAGTGGTGAAATGAAAATCTTGCCACTCTTTCAACAAATTGCAGAGAACTTTGGACCTTGATGTTACTAATGGCCCACTAGAAATAATGGTGTTGATTTGTCAAGAGGGTCTAAACCAATCAACTGCATATATAATGAAAGTAGAAATTACATTGTTAGCATAGAATAAATCTAGGAATACATGCCTGTCGATGCTTCTGGGTAGCACCTTCCTGCCTCAACATCAAATTTCACGGAGGTTTTCAAAAAGTGATTCAGTGCTGCTTTGAGAGGAAATCCTTTTATGACTTCTAGTCAGGAAGTTGTTTAGTGCTTATTTGGAATTGCATCTCTCGTGTCAGCCCCTCTAACCCTTCGTCTCCTCGCCTCTTGCAAAAACAAGTTCCAATGACACTGCCACAACACCACTTCTGCCTAGTTTTGAAACCTAACTTAAAGTCTGATTATTAATGACCAAAATTCAAAATGTTCTTAGATCCTGTGTCTGCTTGTTCCAGTTAAATGTTTGCATGCCCTTTCAGTGACCACAAGTGCATTTTTGTACCCTCATAGCAGTCAACTGTTGCTTCTCAAGTCTTTCATGTTGCATCAAAGTTGTTGCATATCTGCAAGCGATGCTTCAAAGTCTGCAATTCTCTGTAGTTCTATTTGGAAAGCAGATGTTTCCAAACTAATCTATGTAATGTTGTTATTACAGGGAGAGCTTGAGAAGCAACTACTCCAAGCGAACCCTATCCTCGAAGCCTTTGGTAATGCAAAAACTGTGAAAAACGACAACTCTTCTCGATTTGTGAGTAATAATTATTATAACACCCAAGGCTAGTAAACAACAGCACGGGCATAGACTCAAAAGTTTCTAAGATACTTATTTGTTACTAGTTTCTTTGATCTGTGGCTTTGTATATATATATATATATACAAAAATGTTTATTAAACAAAATCTAATGGAAAAAGTAGTCAAAGCAAACAACATTTAAATCGTACGGTCTGTATTCTTCTGCAATGTGTACTTCCAAGTATTTAACATGTACTCTTCAATTTACAGGGTAAATTTATTCGAATCAACTTTGATGTAAATGGCTACATTGTTGGAGCCAATATTGAAACTTGTATCCTTTACAACTATGAAAAGCTGAACTGCAGAAATACTGCAATATTGGAATGCAGCCATTTAATGTGTTACCTAGTGTACCTCCAATAAACTCTGTTTTGGGGCCCTCGGACTTTGAAATGTTTATGTGGAATCTGTGCCTTGGGGTTTCAATTTATTGCACTTTACTAACCCAGAATAAAAGGAGATGAACTGCTCTTTGAAGGTTAAAGCAGTTTTATTCTTTCTTTATTTACTTGGGGAAATAAATTGCAAGAAGCTATCTGACTTAAAAAAATAAAATCATTCCGGAATATACTCATGAACTCTGGAGAAAATGAATTTTGGAGAAGCAGAAGGAAGAATTTGAGAGGAAAGCTGACATCTCTAATCAGAGAAACTGGGACATCTAGATGAAGGAAGAATTTGAATTGTATTGAATGGAAATAAATACAAAGGAAGGATTGTAATTGGGAATTCCAACATACTTCAGAGGCTAAAG
Organism: Amblyraja radiata; assembly: GCF_010909765.2. Lineage (NCBI taxonomy): Eukaryota > Metazoa > Chordata > Chondrichthyes > Rajiformes > Rajidae > Amblyraja > Amblyraja radiata. The sequence goes on along the minus strand of NC_045993.1, from coordinate 11,516,708 downwards.
GAGGAAATTGATTTTTGTGTATCTCGAAAACAAATAATTACAGATTTTATGTTTCAGTGTTGAAGGATAGCCAAACTGGAACATTTGAGTCATGAATCATGTTTTTATTTTGCAGTGTATTATTATCAATGTTACATTGGTATGTGGGATGCAGTAAATAAAGAATAGTTTGAAGCCATTAAAATCGACGAAAAAGCAAAGCCCCATTGGACCCTGAATTACTGAATTAGAGTTAGAACCTGCTTTTAGTTTTGGTTTACGAATCGCAATTAAATAATATACACATTTATGGAATGATGGAATAACAAAACACAGAAGGATGTTTGCCCCATTTGCAGTTCACCCAACTTTGAAGCTGCAGTTAATCCCAATTCTGATTTGGAAGTGCCGTGCAGGACTCCCAAAAAGTTAATTTGCAAGTCGAATTGGTAGTAATGAAGGCAAATTCAATGCTAGCATTTATATCAAGAGGGCAGGAATACAAAAACAGATGTAATGCTGAGGCTCTAAGGTGCTGGTCAGGCCGCATTTGGAGTACTGTGAACAAATCTGGGCTCCATGTCTGAGGAAGGATGTGCTGGCTCTGGAGAGGGTCAAGAGGAGGTTTACAAGAATGATTCCAGGAATGAGTGGGTTAGCATATGATGAGCGTTTGACAGCACTGGGCCGCTGCTCGCTGGAATTTAGAAGGTTGAGGGGGGACCTCATTGAAACTTACAGAATAATGAAAGGCATAGATAGAGTGGATGTGGAAAGGATGTTTCCACTGGTGGGAGAGTCTAGGACCAGAGGTCAAAGGTATCAAAGGTATTTTATTAGTCACATTCACATACACCCAGGTGTAGTGAAGTGAAATGCTTTTTGCCATTTTGCAGCACACAAAAAAGAATACAGACATAACACCAATGAAAGTCTTAAACACAAAGAACATCCCCCTACAGTGGCTCCCACCATGAGGGAAGGCACAAAGTCCAGTCCCCAACCCCAGTTCACCCATAGTAGGGCCCACTGAGGCCTCCACAGTTGCCTCTACGGAGGCCCGATGTTCCAGGCCGTTCTCGCCGGGTGATGTTGCTCCGGTGTCGGGAGAGTCCTCCCAGCGGCCTGGGAACCCTGGAACGGCTGCTTCTGCACTGGAGGCCGTGGCTTCCGAAGCCAACAAGGCCGCGCCGGTTGGAGCTCCACAACTGGCGATCTCATCTAGAGATCCCAGGCTCCCGATATTAAGTTCAGCGCCGCCGCCCGCAGCTGGTCGCTCCACAGTCCCGCAGCTCCGCGATGTTTTACCCGGCGGCGTCAGCTCACCGGAGCTCCAGCGCGGCGACCCGGGCAAGGCATCGCCCGCTCCAGCGCTGTGCCGCCGCTGAAGCCGAGGTTCTGGGCGGTCCCCGACAGGAAACACCGCTCCAGGCCCGCTGGTAGGCCGCGAAGCTGCAGCCCGGAGAAAAACCGCCTCTCCGACCAGGTAGGGACCCTGAAAGGTAGTTTCCCCCTTCCCCCCCACCGCCCACATAAAAAAAAGTCTAGACCTAACTTAACTAACTAAAATAAAAAATAAAAAGATGAAGAGACAGGCAGCTGCTGGCTGGGCAGCCGTGCACAGGACAGCGCCCCCTGAGATAATAGCCTTAGACTTAAAGGGTGCTCTTTTAGAAAGGAGGTAAGGTGGAACTTCTTTAGTCAGAGGGTAGTTAATCTGTAGAACTCATTGCCACAGAGGGCTGTGGAGGCCAAATCAGTGTATTTTTATGGCAGAGATAAGACAAATTCTTGATAAGAACGGGTGTCAAGGATTATGAGGAGAAGGCAGGAACATGGGATTAGGAGGCAGAGATTGAATGGCGGAGTAGAGTGAGTCGAATGGCCTAATTCTACTCTAACTTGAATGTGAATACCTTATCTCTGTCTGTGGTGTGGTGTGAAACAAGCTTACTAGCAATGAATAGTGCATCGTATACAGTTAGGTTGACCGTCTAGATGTTATACTGTGTCTCTATTTATAACATTCATCATCCCACATGCCCTATTTACAGCTTTGTCAGCCTTCCCTTGTCACCTTTAAGGAATTGTGCATGGATGCACCCTATACTTGCACTCCTTCAGATTGTATCATTTAATACTTAATTGTCTTCATTCTATGAAAATATGTGCCTCCTTTTCTTAAATGTTACCTCCCTACTGTCCTTCCTCTTGGAATCTATTATCTGTACCATTTGTTACACGTACAAGTGTGGTGCCATCTGCAAATTTCAAAAATTGTTGCCTTTATCTCCAGTCTGAGTTATTAAGGTATATCGGAACAGTATTCATAGAGTAGCACCCTGGGGGGCACTATTGTATAACTCCAGTTCAAGGAGAGTAAACTGTTTACCTTGTTTTTACACTTCATTACTCCGGGGAGCAGTACTATTTGTGCAAGTTAAGTAATTCAATCTGAATGTCTATTCCAATGAAACCATCCTGCTATGGTTTTCAGTTTGACCTGATAGATATTTTCAGTGAGCAACCAGATTGTGATGCTATTGTTTAGATCTTTAAATTTCATGGTGGAGTTCCTTTAACTACCAACTTTCAGATCTTTTGGAAAAGTCTCGTGCCATACGTCAAGCCAAAGATGAACGTACCTTCCATATTTTTTACTATCTTCTTTCCGGGGCTGGAGAACACTTGAAGAGTAAGTTTGTATACTAAACAGTTTTACTGATGAGAAAGATGTATAGTGATCCTCAAGCGAACAAGTAGAAATTGCATCATGGCATGAGCCATGTTCTGCATAACTTCATGCCTCCAGTACCTTGAGCATAGGTTGATTCCATAAATTGATAATTGTGCGAAAAGGTAGTTACCTGTTATCCAATTTGAATGTCTTGTACTGATTAATATTTACATCCGAAGTCTACTGAGGGTAATAGATTTGAAGTAGTGTTCCAGATCTTTTCCTATGTAACTAGTTGCTTCAGGTGTATGCCATGATCTTTTCTCAATTGTTTCCTTTTCAAAGTAATTATTAGATATTTGGTGTTTTAATTCCACCAGAGCAACATATATTTTAAGTGTGACTGTTTCTGAAGTGTGTTACTAATTAACTGGTTTCTATTGCTATTAATTGTACAGTGCGGTACAGGTCCACCACCAATTTCTAAGTAACCGGTGGTCCGGCACCTCCTTTAATCCAGACAAAACTACAAGAGCACACTTGAAATCCCCCTGGACCCCCCCCCGAAAATGTGGGTGAGGCGACTAATTTCAACCTCATCGGGACTTCCGCAGCCGAATGGAGGATCGAAAGTGCTCCTTGCGGCTGTGGCTGTAGAACACTGGCCCGGCTGAAGCCAGCAGATCTGTTCTGTCTTTGCGGGCCAGTATCACGGCACCTAGGCGGACAGTTTGGGTTCTGTTTGACGCCTCTCAGAAATAGATAATCCAGAAAGGGTGCCGGTAAATTGGTAGTGGGCCTGTACTCAATTTGCTTTGTTGATTACTATTCTTTGGTAAATATTTATGCTGGCATAGTAATTTATTTGGTCTGTTTTTAAGGACCTGATGAGTGTTGGGACCACTTTAAGCTGGATGAACTGCTTCCACCTTGACATGGTGTTAGCTATGAATTTGACTGGTTTGCATTGATATCTCAACCTAACTGTATAGTAGTTTGATTTCATCGCATTACATCAGTGATTATACTTCATTGAAACATAGAAAATAGAGGATGGATTGGACTATTAGGTCCTTTGTGCCCGTTCCACCATTTAATAGGATCTAGGCTGATCCTCCATGACAACATCATATTCCAACTTCCACCCATTTGCCTTGACGTCTTTTGTGTGTAGAACATTTCTACCTCTAATATATGTGACTTGGCCTCCTGAATTATGCAGGTTCACCACCCTCTGAGTGAAGTAATTCTCATGCTCTGTCTGAAATGTCAGACAGAGAATCTTCATCTATGCTGACTGAAGCATCATGAGTGATCTTGATTACGAAAGTGCTGTATAATTAACATTTTCATTTTTAAGTCTAATGTGTGACATCTTTTTGGTTGCAGCTGATCTGTTATTGGATAGTTACAATAACTACAAATTTGTATCTAATGGTCACATTACCATTCCTGGACAGCAAGATAGAGAATTGTTCCAGGAGACGATGGAGGCATTCAAAATTATGGGAATATCTGGTGATGAACTGATAGGTATGCATTAATAAGTAGGAAGAAATGATGTACCATAAAGTGCATTAAATGATGTACTATAAAGTGTATTGCTTGATTCATAATGATGACATTTTAATGCACGCCTTGCATTGAGTAACCAAAGACATTCTTTCCATTGGGTTTGTGGTTAGTGAAAAAAAAGTTTTTGGAACGAACTCTGGCCAAAATGCGCATCTCTGGTAAAAATCAACATTTTTGACGATCTTTAATTGCTCTGATGACTTAACTCATGACTATCAGTATTACTCACCAGACGGCAAAAGATACTGTGTCAGAATGCTATGACCTACTAATTGCAGAATGGCCTGACTCTCATGAGAACTTAACGCGAGGCCATGTTTTTCTCTAATCCAGTGATCACTAGATGATATCTCATTCCCTAAATTAATAAATGCCACGGCTGTTTAATGATTCTCCTTTTTCATTTCTTTCTCAGCTATGCTAAAGGTAGTTTCTGCTGTACTTCAATTTGGGAACATAATTTTCAAAAAGGAACGCAACACTGATCAAGCTACCATGCCTGAGAACACAGGTGAGTAGATCAGCAATGTAGTGAATCTTATGTGGACTAAACAAACAAGTAGATTCCATAATAGAGAAACTTGTAAATACTGAATTCTTCTTCACTGTTACTATTAAAATGTTGAAAAGAGATTTGGACAGATACATATATAGAAAAGATTATGATGGACATGGGACAAATGCATGTGAATGGGATGAGCGCAAGAAAACCCAATGGTCAGCTTGGATGATTTGGGCCAAAGGACCGGTTCCTGTGCTATATAATTGTATTACCAACTTGATCACGATGTTCTGGTAGCAAGGACTGTATTTCAGTTTTGAAAGTATTTGCTAGCATGAAATATGTACTCATGTAAGCTGTATAGTCTCTACCACTTAAAGAATTGGCATTTTAAATTGGCCAGAAGCCAAACCTATAATTCAAGTACATTTTCATAGGGACCAAGTAGCTCATTGTGCCATAAATTCTGGATTTTGTCTTGCCTCAATTGCTGTGCATAGGCTTCATCCCATCCTAAACTGTCCTTGCCCGTACAAGTTCCAACAACATAGAAACATAGAAAATAGGTGTAGGAGGAGGCCCTTCGAGCCAGCAACACCATCCATTGTGATCATGGCTAATCGTCCCCAATCAATAACCCGTGCCTGCCTTCTCCCCATATCCCTTGATTCCACTAGCCCCTCGAGCTCTATCTAACTCTCTTAAATCCATCCAGTGATTTGACCTCCACTGCCCTCTGTGGCAGGGAATTCCACAAATTCACAACTCTCTGGGTGAAAAGGTTTTTTCTCACCTCAATCTTAAATGCCCCCCTCCTTTATTCTAAGACTGTGGCCCCTGGTTCTGGGCTCCGCCCAACATTGGTAACATTTTTGCTGCATCTAGCTTGTCCAGTCCTTTTATAATTTTATATGTTTCTATAAGATTTCCCCCTCATCCTTCTAAACTCCTAGTCTTTTCAGTCTTTCCTCATATGACAGTCCTGCCATCCCAGGGATCAATCTCGTGAACCTAGGCTGCACTGCCTCAATCACAAAGATGTCCTTCCCTGTGTTTGCTGCCCAAGATGTTACGAATGTAATTAAATAATAGATTGCCAAGGCACAGAGATATCGGATTGGAGGAAGACAAGCTTGGATCATGAAGCTAAGCCTTGAAGGAGGAACAGGGGAAGTTATGAGATAGAAGTTTTAGAGAATTTTGAAGCACAGGGTCTTAGTGCATGACGGTACATCTAACCATGTTGGAGTGGTGAAATTTGTGATGTGCAAGTGACCAGAATTGTAGGAGAACAGACCTGATGAAAATGGAATGGGTGAATTGTTTAACCAAGAGCCTGTATAGATCGCCAAACGTTAAGATCAATGGGTGAAATGGGACTTAGTCCAATTTAGAATGTGGAGAGTAATGATCAGTTAACTTTCAATTTATGGAGATTAGAAAAATGAAGTTATTCAGGAATGTCTTGGAATAATCCTATCTGGTAGTGATCTTGGATGTGATGAAGTTGGGCTGTATTACACAGGTGATCTTGATAGCACCACATATTAGAACTGAAACTAATTTCTAGTCCCAATAAGCATTATTTGATTCTTGGTAAATTGAATGTTTCCTTCACAGCTGCCCAGAAAGTGTGCCACCTTCTGGGAATCCAGGTGACTGACTTCAGCAGGGCAATCCTCACACCCCGCATCAAAGTTGGGAGGGATTATGTTCAGAAAGCTCAGACCAAAGAGCAAGTGAGTGTTTACATTGTTTCTGTGACTATATTTTTCAAAGCTAGATCAGAGTGAAGGTAAAGACTGCTAAAAATAGACAGTTTCAAAGCTGTTTAAACAATTTTATTCACTATGCTCAGATTACGCATTCAGATAAGTTATTGTACCATGATTTTTATTGTTCGTAGCCTTATGATTTGCCTGAATAGAATGAATGCAGTTGGAACAGCTGTGCTCTGGAGCAACATAAATATAACTCATCTAGAATTTTGATTAGCCGAAACTCTACACAAACGCAAATGAAGCATGCAAAAATTCATCTGGTGAAAATAACATGATGGAATTTTCACATCTTCACTTTGATAGATTTTAAGGAGGGAATGTGTAGTAGAAGTTAGATAAGTTGTAAGGTGCTTTGGAGACAGCGTGAAAACAGAATCTTCAGACCACCGAGTCCACACCAACCATTCATCACCCGTACACTAGTCCTATGTTATCCTACTTTCACTTCCTACATACTAGGGACAAATTTCAGAAGCCAGTTAACCTACAAACCAGCGTGTCTTTGGAATGTGGGAGGAAACCGGATCACCTGGAGAATACCTACGCAGTCACAAGGAAAATATTGAAACTCCGCACAGTCTGCAGTCAGGATCGAACCTGGGTCTCTCGAGCTATGAGGCAGCAGATCTACCGCTATGCCACTGTGCCGCCCTGTAGATTTTGTCAGCAAAACAATTTATTTTACACGAATGGGCATAAAAGAGCAGATGCTCTGACTAAAAGCATTAGAAAATATGGAATAATGTAGGAAAAGGCCATTTAGTTTATTGTCTCTGCTATACCACCTGGTAAGAAAAGTGTAGGAAGGAACTGCAGATGCTGATTTACACCAAAGATAGACACAAAGTGCTGGAGTAATTCAGCGGAACAGGCAGCATCTCTGGAGAGAAGGAATGGGTGACTTTTCGTGTCAAGACCCTTCTTCGGGTGTAAGGTGTGAAAATGAGACATCAAAGGGGATTAAGGAAAATGTAGAATAGATCATTGTTAACTACGAGAAGGTGACAAAGAAAAGGTTGATTTACCTCAGTGTCATATTCCCCCACTAACCCAATAACTATTGGTTGCCTTGTATTTAAAATAAGTAACTGACTGGATTTCTTTTTCTGTGTGCAGGCTGATTTTGCTGTTGAGGCTTTAGCCAAAGCCACTTATGAACGTCTCTTCCGCTGGCTTGTTATGCGTATCAATAAGGCCCTGGACAGGACCAAGAGGCAGGGTGCTTCCTTTGTGGGCATTTTGGATATTGCTGGCTTTGAGATCTTTGAGGTATTTTGGCGCTGCACATGTAAAACTTGGTAAATTTAAGAAATGTCATGGTTACGAGTGGATTAGAGCAGTACCGCGCAGGACCAGGCCCTTTGGCCCACGATATAAATTTGCTCATGAAGACTCAGTGAAGTAAAATCACTATGCAGTAGTCTTGTATTTACATCTTGGCTAATGCCACGTGGGTATTTTGTAATGTTCATTCCCTTGCTCTGAAATCAGACACTTTTCCTTTTAAATTGTATAAATTGTGTGACTTATCTTAGTGATTCTGTGTCTGGGATGGGAAAGTGGTGAACAATATACACAAACTAGCTGCATAAATGTAAAGCTCACTAGAGTTTCTCAGGCAGTCCTAAGATGACCCACCAAATTACTGTCACATAGATTTTAACATATTCTTCACTGAAGCCCGTTAAAACGGTAAAGCTGGGCTATTTGCAATTTTGGGATGTGCTTCATTTTGTTAGTATTGTTACATTTGATATTGGATTTTAAATTAAGCTTTCAAAAGGCTTTAATTAGAAAGCTCTGGAACTGTGAGCAAGCCTATGGCATTTTTTTCCAAATAATACTCAGTAAAAGAAGAGATACATGTAGGATCCTAAATCCTCTCCCAACTGTGATGAAGTAACATTTTATTGCAGAACGAGGTGATTTTTATGTGTGCACAACTTTCAATGTTCACACTATAATTCACTGCCTATGAAATGGTTTCTTCCCAGCAAAATTAAGCTCAGCTGATGGACTCCCCATACAGTCCAGTGACACAATGTAGTGGCAGATTGTAATACAATCTGTCTTGGTAAGTCCCATACTTCTGTATGAAGATGTCAAGTCTCAATGGCTGAAACCAGCAGTTTTGGTTGGAATTAAACTCCAGCCAGAAAGATATACCCAGCAAGACCTGCTTTTGTTAATGACAATAGTTTGCTGATCTTGGCTGCATTAAAAATGATCATTTACTTAAGGTGAACATACAAAACGTTCTATTGGTTGGTGTGTAGTGCCATCTTTGACTTGCTCCCTTCTTAGTAATATTCTTTTGCACTTTTTTGCAGTTGAACTCTTTTGAACAATTGTGCATCAACTACACAAATGAAAAGCTGCAACAGCTCTTTAATCACACAATGTTCATCCTGGAGCAAGAGGAGTACCAGCGAGAAGGAATTGAATGGAACTTCATTGATTTTGGCCTGGACTTGCAGCCTTGCATTGACCTCATTGAAAAATCCGTGAGTCATCCTTCCCTTATTACTTTGCCTTGCTCGCTTTCCTGAAGTATTGATTGAAATGCATTGGTTTTACTTCTCTTACAATTTTATTTTGCAGGCTAGTCCTCCCGGCATCCTCGCTCTGCTTGATGAAGAGTGCTGGTTCCCCAAAGCCACTGATAAAACGTTTGTGGAGAAGGTAGTGCAGGAGCAGGGAACCCACCCCAAGTTCCAGAAACCCAAACAGCTAAAAGACAAGGCTGATTTCTGCGTTATGCATTATGCTGGAAAGGTAAATAGAGCAAAGATACCAAATTAGGTTAATCTATTAGTGTTACTATTGCGTAAGGAAATCCCGTCATTCAGTCACAATTTTGCAGAACCATTTTCACCTTGGCTTTGCTTATTGTGTTCTTGTATAAAATGAACGAACTTGCAATCTGGACTCCAGACATGTGAATGGGACTCGGTAGTTTTAAATAACAAATATTAATTAATAGTCGATCTCAATATTACATATGTATATTTAGACAAGGTGTCTTCTATTTGCAATGCAGGTGGATTACAAAGCAACTGAATGGCTAATGAAGAATATGGACCCACTAAATGATAACATTGCTTCATTGTTGCACCAGTCTTCCGATAAATTTATAGCTGACCTTTGGAGAGATGGTACGTAAAATTTTTAAATCAAGGCTTTTAATCTCTTTGTCACTCCAGTAATTTGTTTTCCAAGGCACACAGCTGCTTCTCACGTTTCCTAGCCTTAGCTTGATGGCACTATCAAGCATGCGTATTTCAGTGTTTCTATTCACAAGATCTTGAAATTCTCTCAGAATACTGGGAACTAGGTTTGCAGGGTGCTAGCAGGGGGGGGGCAAGCTCCTGAATGCAAAAGTATCATACTGGAGCTTGAAGACGCTGACTTGTGTTCTCATTCTAATGAGCAAACTAATTCTGTCCTCTGGGCCTAGCATGGGTTTCGCTTGCACAGATGAGGAAATGGAAATTTACTTTAGTCAATCTATTCCGTAGGAGTGTTTCATAAGCAATTGGACATCTGCGTTAAATATTCCAGATAATCTGAAAGTAGGGTACAATGTTCAGCTAAGGGTAGGATATCAGAATGCAAGATGGGTCATTATCTAGCATCATAATACAGACTATATGTTCTCTCTCCAACTTGATTTCTCTGGTTCGCTAGTTTTTAAATGGTATATTTTGAAATTTATCCTAGAATTTAATTCAAATCAATACTAATAGAAAACATGGCAAGATGGTATTTCAAGGCCTATTATTGTTTTCCATGACAATTGTTAGATTTACACTGCCAGCTCCCTGATTGATTATCTTTCGAGAATCATAGAACTATAATCTGTTCACAGAACCAGGATTATACTATTTCATGAGTGTTTTAAAAGAAAATACTTTTTTGATACCTCATTTCCCTCTCTGGGAATCCCCGGTCTGCTGAGCATTACGCCTGAAGATGCAACCAATCATTTGAAGTTAACTCCATGTTTATTGTCATATGCAGAAGTATGGTGAGGTACAGGAACAATGAAATATTGCTTGCAGCAAGCCCGCCGCACATACTCAGCCAACACACAAAAGCGAATTATATATAGATTGTACAAAAATTCTACCAGACAGTGAAAAGAAAAAGTCTGCAAAAAAAACCTAGTGCACAACACAATTTGAAACAAGTCTATGATAGTGCAAGAGGTAGTTCAGTAGTCTGTTTTTGAGGTAGGTTTAGAGTTGTCCAGATCAATTCAAGAATCTGATGTTGTAGAATAGCTGTTCCAGAACCTGTTGGTGTGGGACTTCAGGCTTTTGAACCTACTGGTAGCAACGAGAGCAGGGCAGATCCTAGATGGCAGGCTTCCTCTATGATAGATGCCATCTTCTTGAGGCATCGCCTTGTTCCAATGGTGGAAAGGGTTGTGCTCGTGATGGACTCAGCTGCGACAACCATTTTTCAGCCTTTTGCATTCCTTGTGTGTTGGAATTGCTGCAACATGCTGTGGTACAACCAGTCAAGGTAGTTCAGATCATCTGTAGAAGTTGCTTTGATTATTCGGTGACGGACAGATTCTCTTTAAACCTTTAATAACTTAGAGGAGCTGGCACATCATCTTCATTGTTACACCTATGTACTGTGCTCAGTGCAGGTAATCTGAGATGTTCACACCCAGGAATTTGGATCAGTATGTTTTTTGTTAATCTGTTATCCATCGCAAGTGCTCCTAATGCGCGGTAGATCGGAACTGATTTAACCTTGATTTATATAATATTGCCTTTTCATTCTCATTTTTTCAATATTACATGCCCAGTTAACTTGAGTTGTGTTTTAGACCATTGCGGATATGATACATGTTTTGTTGACAATTCTGGCATTGGTTCAGGAAGGATTTACAAGCATCTAGTAAAGAGACTAGATGTGGATCTTGCAGTTCTCGTTGGTTATTCATTTCTTTGAGGGTTGAATTCTTATTTTTAACGCTGTCTCGGTTTATTGCAGAGATAAAAGGCTTTCAGCCAGCCTATTTCTATGCATGCTTTCCTATTCTACATATCAAACCAGGTGGCATGAGAGAAGACTATGATCTGGTTGCTTCTGAGAATTGCCTGCTTTGACTGTTCATCATTCTCCTCCATTCCTGCTTTTTTTTCTTTCTATTTTCCCTTCTGCTGTAGGTTAATGCAACTCATCTATTTCAACAATGCCTCATCTTGTGTTGCAGTGGTGAAATCTGTTCCACCAACGTAAGCAAAATGCACTTGTGTGGAAAAAGTAGAAATGAAATTAATTTTCAATATTGATCTAATCTAGTACGAGGATTTTTTTTTCTGCATTCAATAATGAAATTATTTCATAAATATAACTCTTGTTGGACCTAAATTAAGATATGCACACTGCAGTGTCCCTAGTCCTGGCAGTTTCTCCAAGACAATTAAGGGCTATGATTATAGTTTATATCCTGGCTTTCCACATTGGTCTTTAGTTTTACTTATTTCTTCCACATTATCATGCCATGTGCTACTCCTATGCTAAGAAGGGTGAAGGAATGGCATTAAGTGACTTGTCTAGAATGGACTGGCAGGTCATGCAAACAGTCTGAGAAAAGCAGACTGTTTAAAAAAAAAAATCTACTATACTTGCACCTTTGATTGAGAACTAAAGCAGAAAAAATAGTAGGAACAGGCATTCGTTCCCTCCTTCCTCCTTCCTCTTTTATAATCATATAACAATTACAGCACGGAAACAGGCCATCTCGGCTCTTCCAGTCTGTGCCGAACACTTATTCTCCCCTAGTCCCATCTACCTGCACTCAGACCATAGCCCTCCATTCCTTTCCCGTCCAAATACCTATCTAATTTAAATGATAAAATCGAACCTGCCTCCACCACTTCCACTGGAAGCTCATTCCACACAGCTACCACTCTCTGAGTAAAGAAGTTCCCCCTCATGTTACCCCTAAACTTCTGTCCCTTAATTCTCAAATCTTTTGTCCTTCAGTAGGATTGTGGCTGACCTTGGTACAACTTTCCTGCATGAAACGCTTTCCCTTCATTGACAGATCACCTTAAACACACTTTAGTGTCTTCCACAGTTATTTTTATGAAATGAAGATTTCAATTGATCATTAAGAATGTAGAATTTACGTGTCACAGTTATATTTCCTCTTAATTTAGAGATCGATGCATGAACTGGGTTTCCAAGAGCATGCCATGTTTCTGATTCATATAATTAATACTAACATTTTAAAACTATCTTTTTTACCTGTAATACTTCTGATGAACTTAAATTAGAAGAAGTCATTATAATTTAAGTCTCTCAGAAGTTTTATAGGAGGATTGCACTGCCAATGTTCCTGCCGATCCAGGCACCTTCTGGGCTGGATGTATTTTTGAATTTTAAACACCTTTAAAATTTGCTATATTACTATGCACACAATTAAAACGGCTAATTCAATGTACTGCGGCTATTTAGCTGTACAATGCTCTCTGAGAGAGCTTAAAGCTTAAGTTACCTGCAGGTAAAATTTTGATGGGACCAGAAGAGATGCTGAACTAGTATTTTTTTCTTGTGGTTTTCAGGGATAGGTGGGATGTTATGGAGGGTAGATGAAAATGGAAAGTGGCTCCCTGTAAACCTATTTTCCTTATTCCTTCAAGGAAAGTTTTCCTAATATAATGGGCCAGTTGAAGATTTCTGGTAAAATAACATGGATGGCACATTTTGACTTAAAAGAAAACATTTCTTTAGTTTCTAAATTTTTCCCATTTTCCACACGTAGCATAGTAGGCCCCCTTTGGTCATGACTGGCATGGTGATGCATCCTGGTCAGATGCAAGCCTGGGCGATGTCATATGGAGGACAGGCTGTTGGCCGTGCAGCACGTTCTCCCCCCCCCCCCTCCACGTCGCTGATTGATCCAAAGGAACAGCAGGGCCATCACCGTTTGGCACCAGCGCCGTCGCAGGAGCTGCCAGAGCGGGGTTGTAGACAATGACGAACTGCCTTAGGGGCTCCGACTCCAGATTTTCTTGAGGTTTACTCCTGGAGCCTTTTCCATGACTGGATATGGCCACAAGGCAGTGGAGGTTTTAAATCAGTTTTCCCTCTCCTACATAGCATTTGTCTGCCATAGCTGCCAAACCCAGTCAGTTTAACTTAATGAGAAAATACTTCAGATGTAATTTTTATGATTTAAATAGATTTGTTTTCATCCCCTCCCTTGTTACTGTGATAGACATTTTAAACATCCGCTCTCCACCCCATCTCAAACCACAAAAGATTAAACTGATATTCTGTGAATGCTAGTGATTTAAAGTTGAGCAGAAATCCAAGCTTCGCCAAGACCAGATGCAGGGAATAGAGAGATGGATCACATGCAGGCAGAAGGTACCACTACACCTATTGCTTTTCCACAGAGATGCTTCTGACCCGTTGACTTGCTCCAGCTTTTGTGTCCATCTTGGGTATTACTTCAAATTGGCTTTATGTAGGGCACAGATATGATGGGCCAAGGGGTGTGTTACTGAGCTGTTCTCTTCTATTATCTCTTCAGATGTTTGTAGGGAACAAACCAATAGAAGTTTGTAATGGAAGTTCCCATAACATAATAACAGATAATGGTTGTGTATCAGAATGATGACATCATCTCCAAAGGTTCTTGGTTAATTACTATGTGTATAGCTGAGAAGTAGTAGTGTTATCATTTCCTCGCAGAAGTTTATTGTCTTGTTGTTTTGATTTCCTCTTCTATCTTTTTTTCACCTTGGACCTCTTTTTGTAAACTAAATTCTATCCACTCCCTTGATTGCAATAATAGAAAATTATACTTCAAAGCATTAATGAGCAGAAAGACTTTGGTGTCCTTATAAATATCCTCAAAACAGCATGCCATATTGAAAAGGTAACTTAAAAGTATACATATAACTTATTTAGATTTATAGTCATAAGAATAATAAAACTTAAAAGTAGAGATTGTACTAAAACTTTAATTGATTAGTCAAGTCAAGTCACATTTATTTATATAGCACATTTAAAAAACAACTCTCGTTGGCCAAAGTGCTTTACATTTGTTATAAGAATAGTATAAAGGCTTGAGAGTATAGATAAGTTTTTAGTCTTGACTTAAAGGAGTCGATGGAGGGGGCAGATTAGGATGTTATTGGAAAATAATGAATAAATCTGACTATCACACCTGATGAACGTCTGACATTACTCACAGCTGAGTAAAGAGGTTGCTTACCAGGCTGCTACCTGTAGTGGTAGATTTTAGTTTAGGTTTTGGTTTGCAGAAAAATATGTCGCTGAGTTTTAAATTAAGGAGTTAAGTAACCAGAAATCCTAACTTTTTGTCAGTGCTTTTAAAGGGAGGCAAGGACATTTTTTTAACTGATCTGTTGGACTCTTGAAACATTATCTCCTAAAGATGGCTGGAACGTCGAAGGCCCAGTGTCAACAATCAAGTACAGGCATGATAGGCCAAAGGCCTCTGCGCATAAGATTCTATCTGCAAGGAAAGTCTAATGGATGAAAAGTTTGTGCAGTGAGAGGACTTTGGGGGGGTGGAATGGACCTTGTCTAAGAGAGGAGATTGAGGACATCTAATGTCTTTTCAAATACAAAAATTTAAAGGGTAAACATTAATGTGTGATTATCAATGTTCAACAGTTTAAACCACTTAAAGATTAAACAATATAATTTAAGTGGAAAATATAAAAGAAAATTAGTAAATAAGACAGATAACTGATGAAACTGCAGTTAACAAGAGTTCTTCTTAGGCCCCCTTCAATCATGGCTGACCATGCATGTCTCCAGGGTGCTATTCCCTATATGGAGGACGCCTGTGTGTGACTTTGTTTAACGTGGGGAGACTGGTGCACAGACAGCCACCAGGTCCTTGACAGATCTGGGTCAGGATCCAGTGGCATGGAGTCCAAGACAACCGGAGACCCTTTTCTGCCGCAGCCTTCATCCGCCTTCCCAGCCGTTGTGACACTCCACTAAGGTCACCCACCATCCTTCGCCTGTTCCACCGTTGAGGTCTTGGTTGGATTGCTCTTTGTCAGAGACTTCCCCCTCGACCTTACGGCCATGGGAGGCCCTACCAGGAGCATAGCTCCAGACAGCATCGCTCTCAGGTCCACGCAAGCTTTGCCACCACGATAAGGTGACGATCCACGGAGAAGTAACAAGAATAACGGAAGGATTAAAAAAAATAAATTATGGTGCATATTACAGAGCGGATTAGTTTGATTGCAGTGGGTGAGATTTGCTTTTATTGCAGTTATATCTGTTAGTAGCAAAAATCAATTTAAAGAAAAGCTGTGAGAAAAGGAACAATTGCATATCTCCTTTATCCTTTGTAATTTCGCACAGTGATGTATATTTTTACCATTACAGTAGCTGCACTGATAAAGATTCCTTGGGTGGACCATAGTCTGTTTATCAAACGAACCTGCAATTACAAAATTATATTGTTTGATGTTCATGTTCAGTCTAGAGTTTATCCAGCACTGCATAGAAATGACAGCTGAAGTTTAAAGCTGAAGTGTAATTTGTTTATCCTACATCGGTGTTAAAACTAATGATTTTAATTGCGCCTTTTAGTTTTTATAGTAGCAGCAATATCAGTCAAAATGCTTTTGCCTGTTGCAGAGAATTTTCATTTACCCAGACACTCACTATTTGAAATTGGTGCTGTCTTCTATTTAAACTAAATTCTCATTTCATCTTAGGTGTAGGAAAGAACTGCAGATGCTGGTTTAAATCGAAGGTAGATACAATGCTGGAGTAGCTCAGCGGGATAGGCAGCATCTCTGGAGAGAAGGAATGGGTGATGTTTTCAGTCTGAAGAAGGGTCTCGACTCGAAACATCACCCATTCCTTCTCTCCAGAGATGCTGCCTATCCCGCTGAGTTACTCCAGCATTTTGTGCCCTCCCCTCATTTCATCTTACTTTGTTATGAGCTGTTAGTAGTACTCTGTAAATGTGCATGATATATTTGCGGAGTAAAGAAAGCTAATGGCTTGTTGGCCTTCATAACGAGAGGATTTGAGTATAAGAGTAAAGAGGTCCTTCTGCAGTTGTACAGTGCCTTGGTGGGACCACACCTGGAGTATTGTGTGCAGTTTTGGTCTCCACTGGCTCTCCCTTGTCCATTTTCCTAGTTACATCCTCAAAATATTCCAGAAGATTAGTTAAGCATGATTTCCCCTTCGTAAATCAATTTTGAAGAAGGGGAGTGTCTTAATCGACTTTGGAAATTCATTCCTCAATCAACAATACTTTTTAAATAGCAGAATGTAATTGATCATTATCATGGTACTGTTTTTTGGAGTTTTTAAGTTGGCTGCTGCATCTCCTATGTTACCACAGTAACTACAGTTCAAAGGTACTTAATTGGTTGTAAAACACCTGGATATATTTTTGAGTTTGTTTTCGTCTTCACTCAATTTAATTCAAAATAAATTCCAAAGGCTTTGAAATAACACCTGTGTAGGTTACTCAAAATCCTTGTGTCTTTTGTATTTGAATGCTGCTTGTAAAAAGTCTTTGCGGAGTCTCAACTAGTTTAATCGACCTACTGACACTCTAGTTTTTTTGTACCTGTATCGTAGTTAACCACCTTGCAACAATTCCTTTCTTAGTGGACCGCATTGTTGGATTGGATCAAGTTGTAGACCTGTCCCATGCAGCATTACCTGGTGCGTTCAAGACCAAAAGGGGCATGTTCCGTACAGTCAGCCAACTTTACAAGGAGCAGCTTTCCAAACTGATGGCCACGCTAAGGAATACCAACCCTAATTTTGTTCGCTGCATTATTCCCAACCATGAGAAGAAGGTGAGTGCTAAACTCCTATGCCAGTACGTATTGGTTTATTGTCACATATGCAATATACAGTGAAGAGCTGTGTTTGTATACTATCCAGTCAAATCACACAATACATGAGTAGAAACAAGCCATACACAAGTACATCAGGTATACAAAGTAAAAATACGAGAGTGCAGAATATAGAGTTACAGCGGTATAGTAATGGAGAAAATAGATTTTGAAAAAAAAATGCAAGGTCTGCAATGAGGTAGGTTGGAAGATTTGGATTCACCCTGGCATATGGCAGGACCATCCACAGTCTGAAAAGGAAGAGGCTATTTCTGAATTTGGTAGCTTTTTTATTCTGCTTTTCAAGCTTATCTTCTGCCAAATGGGATAGAAAAGAGGGAATGACCTGAAAAAGATATGGTCTTTACTTTGGCTGCTTTTCCATGGCAGTGTAAAACGTTGATGGAGGGGAGACTGCTCTGTGTGATGGACTGGGCTACATCCACCACTCTCTGAAATTTCCCTCTGCGGCAGAGCTGTTGCCAAACCAAGCTGTGATACACCTATGGAAATGCTTTTATGTGGTGCATCCTTAGAGGTTGGTGAGAGTTGTTGATGTGTTGAACTTCCTAATTTTTCTGAGGAAGTAGAGGCTTTGGTGAGCTTTCTTGGCTGTAGTGTCAATGTGTTTGGTCGTGGACAAGTTGTTGGTGATATTTCCACCTCAGAACTTTTCTTGACACAGTTCTTGTCCATTCAGCAACTATTGGTTATGTTCAATGGTTCTGATGGTAAATAACCAACCCTGGGGAAAGTTATTTCTGGATATTGCAGTGTGTACAATAACCTTTTCTCAGTATTGAGAGGCCTATGTCCATTATCACGATTCTACAATACCTGCTTTTTAAGATTTTGTCTGGAGTACCTCGTGCTGGCGAGAGCAGGAACAGGGAGATACGGGACCTGAACGTGTGGCTGAGGAACTGGTGCACGGGGCAGGGATTTAGATTCTTAGATCACTGGGATCTGTTTTGGGGTAAGGGGGAACTGTACAAAAGGGACGGATTGCATCTTAACAGGTGTGGGACCAGCATTCTGGCAGGCAGGTTTGCCACTGCTACACGGGTGGTTTTAAACTGAATAAGGGGGGTGGGGTGTCGAATGGGCTAGTGGAGGATGGAGTTAAAGGGAAAGGGTTTCTTAAATGTGTGAGCGTAGAGACAGAGGGGTGTAAAATGAGGGTAGAAGCAATAGGTAGCAAGGTGAAAAGTAAAAGTGGCAGGGCAAAAGTGGCAGGGCAAAAATCAAAAAGGGCCACTTTTCAACAAAATTGTATAAGGGGTAAGAGTGTTGTAAAAACAAGCCTGAAGGCTTTGTGTCTCAATGCAAGGAGCATTCGTAATAAGGTGGATGAGTTGAATGTGCAGATAGCTATTAATGACTATGATATAGTTGGGATCACGGAGACATGGCTCCAGGGTGACCAAGGCTGGGAGCTGAACATCCAGGGATATTCAATATTCAGGAGGGATAGAGAGAAAGGAAAAGGAGGTGGGGTAGCGTTGCTGATTAGAGAGGAGATTAACGCAATGGAAAGGAAGGACATTAGTTTGCAGGATGTGGAATCGGTATGGGTAGAGCTGCGAAACACTAAGGGGCAGAAAACGCTGGTGGGTGTTGTGTACAGGCCACCTAACAGTAGTAGTGAAGTTGGAGATGGTATCAAACAGGAAATTAGAAATGCGTGCGACAAAGGCAAAACCGTTATAATGGGTGACTTCAATCTACATATAGATTGGGTGAATCAAATTGGCAGGGGTGCTGAGGAAGAGGATTTTTTGGAATGTATGCGGGATAGTTATCTAAATCAACATGTAGAGGAACCAGCGAGAGAGCAGGCTATTTTAGACTGGGTATTGAGTAATGAGGAAGGGTTAGTTAGCAGTCTTGTTGTACGTGCCCCCTTGGGCAAGAGTGACCATAATATGGTTGAGTTCTTCATTAGGATGGAGAGTGACATTGTTAATTCAGAAACAATGGTTCTGAACTTAAAGAAAGGTAACTTTGAGGGTATGAGACGTGAATTGGCCAAGATTGACTGGCAATTAATTCTAAAAGGGTTGACGGTGGATATGCAATGGAAGACATTTAAAGACTGCATGGATGAACTACAAAAATTGTTCATCCCAGTTTGGCAAAAGAATAAATCAGGAAGGTAGTGCATCC
Source organism: Amblyraja radiata (assembly GCF_010909765.2). Lineage (NCBI taxonomy): Eukaryota > Metazoa > Chordata > Chondrichthyes > Rajiformes > Rajidae > Amblyraja > Amblyraja radiata. The sequence continues at coordinate 11,497,142 of NC_045993.1, read as the reverse complement.
GTGGATAACAAGGGAAATCAGGGATAGTATCAAAGCGAAGGATGATGCGTACAAATTAGCCAGAAAAAGCAGCATACCGGAGGACTGGGAGAAATTCAGAGACCAGCAGAGGAGGACAAAGGGCTTAATTAGGAAAGGAAAAATAGATTATGAAAGAAAACTGGCAGGGAACATAAAATCTGACTGCAAAAGTTTTTATAGATATGTGAAAAGAAAGAGATTAGTTAAAACAAATGTAGGTCCCTTGCAGTCAGAAACAGGTGAGTTGATCATGGGGAACAAGGATATGGCGGACCAATTGAATAACTACTTTGGTTCCGTCTTCACTAAGGAAGACATAAATAATCTGCCGGAAATAGCAGGGGACCGCGGGTCAAAGGAGTTGGAGGAATTGAGTGAAATCCAGGTTAGCCGGGAAGTGGTGTTGGGTAAATTGAATGGATTAAAGGCCGATAAATCCCCAGGGCCAGATAGGCTGCATCCCAGAGTACTTAAGGAAGTAGCTCCAGAAATAGTGGATGCATTAGTAATAATCTTTCAAAACTCTTTAGATTCTGGAGTAGTTCCTGAGGATTGGCGGGTAGCAAACGTAACCCCACTTTTTAAGAAGGGAGGGAGAGAGAAAACGGGGAATTACAGACCAGTTAGTCTAACATCGGTAGTGGGGAAACTGCTAGAGTCAGTTATTAAAGATGGGATAGCAGCACATTTGGAAAGTGGTGAAATCATTGGACAAAGTCAGCATGGATTTACAAAAGGTAAATCATGTCTGACGAATCTTATAGAATTTTTCGAGGATGTAACTAGTAGCGTGGATAGGGGAGAACCAGTGGATGTGGTGTATCTGGACTTCCAGAAGGCTTTCGACAAGGTCCCACATAAGAGATTAGTTTACAAACTTAAAGCACACGGCATTGGGGGTTCAGTATTGATGTGGATAGAGAACTGGCTGGCAAACAGGAAGCAAAGAGTAGGAGTAAACGGGTCCTTTTCACAATGGCAGGCAGTGACTAGTGGGGTACCGCAAGGCTCAGTGCTGGGACCCCAGCTATTTACAATATATATTAATGATCTGGATGAGGGAATTGAAGGCAATATCTCCAAGTTTGCGGATGACACTAAGCTGGGGGGCAGTGTTAGCTGTGAGGAGGATGCTAGGAGACTGCAAGGTGACTTGGATAGGCTGGGTGAGTGGGCAAATGTTTGGCAGATGCAGTATAATGTGGATAAATGTGAGGTTATCCATTTTGGTGGCAAAAACAGGAAAGCAGACTATTATCTAATGGTGGCCGACTAGGAAAAGGGGAGATGCAGCGAGACCTGGGTGTCATGGTACACCAGTCATTGAAAGTGGGCATGCAGGTGCAGCAGGCAGTGAAGAAAGCGAATGGTATGTTAGCTTTCATAGCAAAAGGATTTGAGTACAGGAGCAGGGAGGTTCTACTGCAGTTGTACAGGGTCTTGGTGAGACCACACCTGGAGTATTGCGTACAGTTTTGGTCTCCAAATCTGAGGAAGGACATTATTGCCATAGAGGGAGTGCAGAGAAGGTTCACCAGACTGATTCCTGGGATGTCAGGACTGTCTTATGAAGAAAGACTGGATAGACTTGGTTTATACTCTCTAGAATTTAGGAGATTGAGAGGGGATCTTATAGAAACTTACAAAATTCTTAAGGGGTTGGACAGGCTAGATGCAGGAAAATTGCTCCCGATGTTGGGGAAGTCCAGGACAAGGGGTCACAGCTTAAGGATAAGGGGGAAATCCTTTAAAACCGAGATGAGAAGAACTTTTTTCACACAGAGAGTGGTGAATCTCTGGAACTCCCTGCCACAGAGGGTAGTCGAGGCCAGTTCATTGGCTATATTTAAGAGGGAGTTAGATGTGGCCCTTGTGGCTAAGGGGATCAGAGGGTATGGAGAGAAGGCAGGTACGGGATACTGAGTTGGATGATCAGCCATGATCATATTGAATGGCGGTGCAGGCTCGAAGGGCCGAATGGCCTACTCCTGCACCTAATTTCTATGTTTCTATGTTTCTATGTTTCTAAATGAATAATTCCCTTATTTGACAGTCTGGAAAACTGGAAGCTCACCTAGTTTTGGAGCAACTGCGATGTAATGGTGTCCTCGAGGGTATTCGTATTTGCAGGCAGGGATTTCCCAACAGAATCATATTCCAGGAATTCCGCCAAAGGTAACGTTATTGATCTTTTCAGTGGTGAATTTGTTAATCCTTTGGACAGGAATGTGCGTGTCCACTTCCCTGTACCTGCTGATCGCCTAGCATGTCAAGTTAAACATATGCAGCGAGTAAACTCTGACTTTAATTTGTAAGCCAACATTAATATAAGCTTTGAAAATGATGGTTTAACATTTAAGGCCTAACTAGTTCCATTGATGTTCTTCATTACCCTACTTCATCTGAGCTGCATGTAACGCCAATCTGTCATTTATGGTAACTAATGATGGGCAGTAAGTGCTGCCTTGTAACTGTTGTCCACATAGCATCAGCTATCTTGAATGATTCTATTCCGTGCAAGCCATTTTATGCTTCATTATTTGCAATATAATATCCGAACTGGGCTACATTTGGTGTTGGATATGAAGATACGTAATTAAAACAAGTAGACTCCCAGTTGAAATTTGCCAGCAAGATCGTGAGTTGCATAATTAGAGCTAAAAACCTATTATAATTATATGTGCTAATCTAGAAATGTCTTCCACCAATATTTCAAAAACTATTCTTATTTAACCAATATGGTTGCTATTGTTGGCGATGCAGACAGCCAATATTAGAGTACAACTTCCTTCAGTTGCCTTCTTATTGACTTTATTAATTGCTTGTCAATTTTGTTTCCTATAATTCTATTACAGATATGAAATCCTTACTCCCAATTCCATTCCCAAAGGTTTCATGGATGGAAAGCAGGCTTGTGTACTCATGGTATGTAGTTTTAAAGCTGTTTCTAGATTTAGCAACCATTTCTAGCTTGGATTGTAAATGTTTCGTTTGATCAAATGCATGGTAATTACTTGATAAGAAATGGAAACATGTGAACTAATACTTGATGTAACAAATTTTAGTGATTGGTCATTTGGCCTATGTACAAAGCCGCTGAGAATAGTGTAACCTGACTGATGAAAGCTTGAAGGGCAATTTTCATTTGCTCGCTGCTTTGGTGGGAGGAGGTGGTGGTTGTACTGGGAGTGCACAGATTAGAAAATTATCGAGATGACAAACCAGTTCCCCTTGTCAAGAATGGCACTCTGCTGCAATAACCTTACTGATTTATTTTTATTATAAGACTACATTACATTAACAGTATTGTTTCACATTTTCCAATTGGATTCCCCAACAAAATTACATGACAATGCCCAACTGACTAACTGGAGCATATGCATTAATTGAACGATATGCTTTTAGATCGTGAAATAGTTGTTTGATTCAATCGCAATTAGCTATTGCTTCTTCAAAGTCGATTGTCGGTAAATAAGAGTAGAAGAGAACCTCAAAACTAATTAAATTGATCTGATTTAATAGCACTAATTTAATTATTTATTTTTCAAGTATAACTATTTTTACAGTTTGCATAGTATCCTACAGAATCCATATTTCTCAATATATGTTTGACTTTTCTTCCTCCTGACATTTACATTGCATTGGGCATCACTTGCAGGCTGCCGGAGGCAAGAACCAGTAAACCAGCAAAAGTAGAACAATGCTTTGTAGCTATCTATATTGGATGTTAACTCAAATTCTGCCTAGATCTAACAACCCTATCACTTTGTATATCCATCAGGTGAGACTAATCTGCTTTAATAACTGTTTCCTGAAACCTTTTTCTGCAGATCAAAGCTCTAGAATTGGATTCTAACTTGTACAGAATTGGACAAAGTAAGGTTTTCTTCCGTGCTGGTGTGTTGGCTCACCTCGAGGAAGAGAGAGACTTGAAGATCACAGATGTTATCATTGAATTCCAAGCCTTATGCAGAGGTTATCTGGCAAGAAAGTAAGAACCTAATTTTTGAATGTTTCCTTAATTTAATAACGGTAGGCAAGGGAGCTCTGCTATTCCTCTCCACACCTCATTAAAAGCACGTTCATTTTAAAGAAAATTTGAAATCTAGCCCCTTTGTTTGACCAAAGTAAATTTGACTTTTGTAATGCAAGGAAATTAGCCACCCTTTTTATCGATGTCCGCTAATTAGAAAGTGAAGTGTTCTTGGAACTCTGTAATGGTTACTTTGCAGTCTTGCTGGAAACTTGTACTGTTGCAGATTGCCCAGGCAATCTTTTAATCCCATGTTGATCCATTAAGATCCAATAGTTTTGCCACTATTCCAATTGACGTAATCATTTAATCTAGCCTTATTCTTTTTGCATCCTCCCCACACGGAAAAAAGAAAATCTATGATATTTTGCTTTGCGAGTAATCTAATGGAAATTTGTTGTAAAATCATATATACACCCCTTTAGTACTAAATCTATTGAATTTAATGTAACATCCGCATTCAAGCTCCATATTTACTTGAATACCTGAAATACTGCTGTTACAAAATAAGGTTCTATTCTGGTTTGGATTCCCTGTACAAACCAAAAGGGTGCCAGGCAATCATTTGCCAAGTGATCACTATTCCAGATTTATAAGCATTAATAATAATTTAATTTATCCTTCTGTTGGTTATCAATAAATTGGTGAAAGTATTCGGTGATGCAAGGAACTGCAAGTGCTGGATTACAAAAAAGACAGCACTGGAGTAACGTCAGTGTTTGTGCAGCTGATTTACTCCAGCATTTTGTGAGTCTGAAGAAGGGTCCAAACCCAAACATTCCCTATCCATGTTTTCCAGAGATGCTGCCTGGCCCACTGAGCTACTCCAGCACTTTGTGTCTTCACTTGAATTGGCAATTGAAGAAGGGTTTCGGCCCGAAACGTTGCCTATTTCCTTTGCTCCATAGATGCTCCCACACCCGCTGAGTTTCTCCAGCACTTTTGTCTACCTTGGCAATTGAAGCTTTGTGTTCAGAAGAAAGTAGAGCATGCTGTTAACATGAGTTAGCAAAGTAGCATTCCGGAACTTCTGACAACTGATTCCTTTTCTATATTCAAGTTTGTAGGATTGTCCTTGAAATGTGATCCTTTGTCAAAGTTTGACGTGCTAAATATTTGACCTGATATTTTGTTTGCAGTCCAAAATTGTATATTAAATGTTTTTCCTATTCTGCATTTCAATATTTGTGTGATATATGCAGCTAATTTTAAAAAGTACAAGTTTGCGTGGAGCCACTTCTAATGGAACTGTTCTTGTTGCCACTAATTATAGGGCCTTTGCCAGACGCCAACAGCAGCTGAATGCCATGAAGGTAATTCAAAGGAACTGTGCTGCTTACCTGAAACTACGCAATTGGCAGTGGTGGAGACTGTTTACAAAGGCAAGTATGATGCCCCAGAAGATGCAATTTGTTTTACTTTAACGATATCAAAATGTAGGGTAATTTATTAAATTTCTATATTTGGGTACTCTTATTTCCAAATAAAAAATCAATCAATTGTTTTAAACTCAGACAGCGTCATCGGTTTTAACGCATGACAAAAAAACAGTGGTCTTCTACCATGTGAATGTATTAACACGAGTACAGCTCTTCTATCTATTCCTAAATCTCACTTCTTGAAACATTGGTGGTGTGAGGGAGATGGGATTCTCCATTGTCTCCATACAGCCTTTATGCTGAGATCCCTAAATCAGAAGCCTCTCAAATCCCAAAAGCTCCACTCATCCCAGTGCCCAATTGCCACTGCGATGAATAATATACAATGGACAGATTAAGTTTATTGCAAGACAATGTAAAGAGATGTATTTGGGAAGGTCTGATTTTGAAAAGGCCATTTAGAAATGGCATGATGTTGATAAATGAGGTTGGGTACTGAGATACTGGCATTCTTTTCTACAAGTCTTTAAAACGGGCATGCTGAATATATTTTTGTTAATGAAATGTTAGTTAATTATGATCTGAATTTAATTGAATGGGGGGGGGGGGGGGGATTAATGTCTCTTTCAGAAAGCCCTGGTGGCTATGTCTGCTTCTTTTATGATTATTACCTAGAAATTCACCTAAATCTACAGCAGTAGTAAGTGCATTGCCTGTCTTGTACTTCTAACATTGATGAATTTTCATGTTTCTATTTTCATAGAAAGGTATCTGAGTAGAATTGACATTATAATTTTATCCCTTAGTTTTAGAATAACTACTTTCTACCAGTTCATTCATTCTTTAATCTAAAAAAAGTTCAATCTAGAAAATATTATTTGAACAAAATATGTTGTAATATCGAAGAAGGATCTTTGTGAAATCGCTACACAACTGAACTCAATGGCTTAATGCTCTGACTTCCATCCCCCACAAAACCCTCAAATCAAACTTTCATGGCATCCTACACGTAGATACAATATTCTTTGCAGAAACAAGGAACTGCAGATGCTGTTTTATACCAAAGATAAACACTGGGTGCTGGAGTAACTGAGTGAGCCAGGCAGCATCTCTGGGGAAAAACAATGGGTGACGTTGCTGGTTGGGACCTTTCTTCGATATTCTTTGCATATTGTTGAGCGTGCCCTGGTGCAGTATTTAATCTAACGGCATTATTTATGCCCACAGGTGAAGCCTTTACTACAGGTGAGTCGACAGGAAGAGGAAATGGTTGCCAAAGAAGATGAGTTGTACAAAACCAAGGAGAGGCAATTGCTAGCAGAGCAGAGGATAACTGAAATAGAGGATCAAAACAAACAGGTAAGAATTCTCTCTTGGCATCCCTAGTATCCGTGCGAAGTTCACGATTGTCCTTATGCAGTGTGGGATCATTCTCTTGAAAGCCTTGGATCTGGACTTTGGCAGACAAATGAATATCCAAGCTATCTGGTTAGGATAGACCTGAACTGTCTTTCTTGGAACGCAGTTGTCCACAAAATTTTTGGTGATGACTGGATAAAGTGATCTTGCTTCATTACTTTATCCAGCCTGAATATTGAAGTGATCTTGAACATGTTCCATCCACCGACTCGAGGTAGTCCTGAAGTAGACCCCCAGCTTCCTCGGACTTTAGCTGTATTGAACTTATCATTGGTACCTCACACTTTACTCTGTCTGTAAGGCGACAGGGGAAGCACCGACAGATGATCAGATTGGCGGAAATGAGGGCGAGTGATGGGGTGATGGCATACTTGGTGGTGCAGCATTGGGCAAGAGTGTCAATGTCCCACATGCAGCAGGAGACATACTAATAGTATTTGAAGAGTAGGTTCCTGGGGTTAGCTTGATTGTAGAATGAGCTTCCTCTAAAATGGAGGTGATGGTTTGAGTTTGTTTTAATTTTCCTGTTAATGCTGACAAACCTTATTGCCTTGCAGTTGAATGTTGAGAAGTCTGCTCTGCAGGAGCAGCTGCAGGCTGAGACTGAACTCTGTGCAGAGGCAGAGGAGATGCGGTCACGAATGGCAGCTAAGAAGCAGGAGCTAGAGGAGATCCTACATGATCTCGAGGCACGGGTAGAGGAGGAGGAGGAACGCTGCCAACATCTGCTTACAGATAAGAAAAAAATGCATCAAAATATCCAGGTAAAGTGCATTTAAAGTCGTGTGGTATGGATTACAACAACAGTATATTAAATGCAAAGTACCTCACAAACTTAAAGATTTTGGGATGAAATGTTGAGATCTTTTGATCTCCAAAAAGTGGCAGTTGAGTTGAAGAAAACTAAGTCACATGTGTAGGATCAGTTTAACCTTGGTGTGAGAAATGCTATTTTGTATTGCCAATATCTAACAAAACTGGGGATAACTTTTTGTTTTCATTGGAAACTGAATTGAATGATTTGGTTGAAGCAAATCTGGTTGAATTGCCCGCAAACTATAGGCTAGTTACACAAGATGACACCTAATTCAGTCAGAAGCATCAATTATATGACACAAAAACCTGATGGGGTAAGATCTGATATTCTATCCCGCCTGTCTCTTATGGATGTGATATTTGCTCCCTTCCATACACCAAACCTAGAAGCCATGTTAACTCTTGAGAGAGACCAAAGGTCTTGACAAAGCTATTCCAGGAATTGGTTGTGATTACTGAACTGAGGGGGTACTGCATAACGTTGGGTACAAAGAAAAGAGTTGAACTCCAAGTCTCAAACATGCAAGGTTGAAAGGAAAGATTTCTGTATTGTACTGTATTTTATTCTGTATTGAGAAAAATGACTTGCCCCATAAAGTTCAAGATTAATTTATCAAATGTCCTAATGTCAATGCTCAAAATCTTTGTGCTAGTAGATTTCTTAAACTGACAATAATGTGGCATTTATGATAGCCCTGTTCTGAATATTCTGGTACATTTATCACTTGGTACCCTGCTTAAAAATTAATAGAAACTGTTAATTGAAATGTTCACATTTTAAACTTCAAAATTCAAGGGACACGTATTCCCATAAAGCATTTGGGAAGTGGAAATTGTGCCTTTGTTTTCCTGGATGTGAAAGTTATTTGGATATTTTTGCATTGATACTTTTGAAAGGATCAACCACTGAATGGGTTGTAATTCATCCAACGTTGTCCAGCAATTAGTTTTATTGTCTTTGATCATGTGTGGATAAACCACTTAAATATCCACAAGTTCAGGATTGGGGAAAGTTACTTTGTACGTGTAAAGAATGAGACAGTAATGATGATGTTGATTCTATGGCGCTTCTAGGAGCTGGAGGAACAACTGGAAGAGGAAGAAGCAGCTAGACAAAAACTACAACTGGAGAAAGTGACTGCTGAAGCTAAGCTGAAGAAAATGGATGAAGATATCGTGGTGCAGGATGATCAGAACAATAAACTATCAAAGGCACACTTTTTTTTTGTCATACGGAATAACTTAATTTTAAATGAAATCTTTCACACACTAGAGTAATGAATTTCTTCATCTCACCGTGTTTGTGTCATGTGTCTATATGCAGGAAAAGAAACATATGGATGAGAGGATAGCAGAGTTCACTACGAATCTTGCTGAAGAAGAAGAAAAGTCAAAAAGCCTGGCCAAACTCAAGGCGAAACATGAAACAATGATTTCAGATCTTGAAGGTGAACTTGAATTAAATGTTTGTGACTATAATGATTTTGCAAGGTCTGTCAAGTCACTTTTACACCATACTAAATGACTAAAGTTTCTTCCCATTAAAACATTAACGTGTTTTATGCCAATCTAATGGTCCAAATCTCCTTAACTGGGTTTTTTAAAGAATGGAATTCAAATTCTTAAACTTCCACTGTGAGATTTAAATGTGTCTTTTCCCAATCTAGAATATGCACACTTCCCTTGAATCAAAAAATTGCCAGGATAAGGAACAAGAGGCAGTAGGTTTCTGCTGGTTTTTTGAGCAATCTATTTGCTCTCCTTTCCCTGCTTTATTTCCTAAAACTGGAAAATATTTTATTTTCCTCAAATGCTTTTCCTTTTTGAAACCCTGTTTTCCAATACCACTGTGCAGTACGTTCCACACCAACACCAGTGTCTGTGTTTTAAATTAATTTAAAAAAAAAAAAAATTCAGATTTCTTCCTTCAATTTCTGCCTTTATTCCCCAGTCCTCGAGCTATCGGTTGATGGGAAGAACATTTTTTTACCCAAATGACAAAATTGTACACAAATGAAAAATCTCTCAATCTTTGCTGGATGGAGAATAATCCTTGTTCACAGTTCAAATTCTTCAACCCTAGAGCCGTTCTCATAAAAATTTGTTTACACAATTGGCACATCCTAATATCCATCCTAGAGTAAGGGGACCAGAATTGGATGGACTAATCCAGCTGCTAATCTCCTGCTTTTGTATTCTCATCTTTTTGAATTCCGTATGTTTTACCATCAGCTCTCGCAACTTGACTTCCAATTTGAAAGTTCCAGGGTTCCTCTACTCATGCTATTTCTAACGAAGCATGAATTACTGTCTGAAGAAGGGTTTTGGCCCGAAACGTTGCCTATTTCCTTCGCTCCATAGACGCTGCCTCATCCACTAAGTTTCTCCAGCATTTTTGTCTACCTTCAATTTTCCAGCATCTGCAGTTCCTTCTTAAACATGAATTACTGTTTGTCATTCCCACGAGTGCCCATAAATTGATTTCAGTACTTAAACATTAAGTTTTGACTAGAATTTTATTTCTGAGATGCTTGGTTAAGAATCATCAGTTTGGTCAACATTTAAAAAGCATTTGGACAGGTACGTGGATAGGAAAGGTTTAGAGGCACAAGGGCTAAATGTAGGACTAATGTAGAAGTGGCATCTTGGTCAGCATGGGAAAGCTGGGTCAAATGCTCTGTTTCTGTGTTGTATGACTCAGACTTTAGAGACTGCAAATGCTGGAGTTTGGAGCAAAAAACTATTTGCTGAAGGAAATGAGCAGGTCTAGCATCTTGTCATGCAGTTCGGGGGAGGAGTTGTCCACATTTTGGGTCGATGCAGCATTTTGATTATTGTTAACGAATATATACTTGGCCATAAAAGCCAAATAATAGGAGCAGCGACAAATTTGGTTTTGTGCTGGCAGATGTTTGTTTTGGAACTAGAGTAAGGTAGGATAACCAAATTATCCTGGACTTAACAGCATGGTTTTGTAACCAATTTTGAGCTTATAAGCATAAAATCTGAGAGTTTAAGCCCCATAGTTGCAGTAATTTCAGGATTTTCTTCAATGTGAGGAAAGGTGTACATTTGCATCATGAAAATAGAATGGTCTATAAAAAATGTTCTCCATTTTTTGAAGGGGAAAGGTTGAAGATTTAAACAAAAAAACTATTGTTGACTAGATATATTGGATTTTTGCTTCCGGTGGTTCCTTTGAGTATAAGTGGTCCATTGGAAAAACATTTAAATTGCTTGTATCCAGTGACCTTTTCTATCCCGAACGTGATTTTGGGCTCCAGCGGGTTTTCTGGGCATTATCAACTTTTCTGCATTACAGTACTGTTTGTTTTCTGACAGACCGACTGAGGAGGGAGGAGAAGGGAAGGCAGGAACTGGAGAAGAACCGTCGTAAATTGGAGGGAGATTCATCAGATTTACATGACCAAATTGCTGAGCTCCAACAACAGATTGCAGAGCTTAAAGCGCAGTTGGCCAAGAAAGAGGAGGAACTCCAAGCAGCACTGGCCAGGTAAAAATTGTAATAAGCGTGTAACAGAGAAAATCAACCTTTGTTCCTTAACTGTCTTACACTATTTGTCCATGCATTAGCCTTTTATCCACTGGGGACTCTATGTTTTAGATTTAAGATAGCATCATAGTCATACAGCAGGGGTCGGCAACCTTGTTCTGCTTAGCGGATGGCGGGCCACATCTATCACGTGTATGTATGGATCCCGCCCTGGATGGCTGGCATCAAATCACGCGTTCACAGAAGGTAGTCAAAAATGCTGGAGAAACTCAGCGGGTGAGGCAACCTCATGCAATCCTTGCATGTCTCACCCGCTGAGTTTCTCTAGCATTTTTGTCTACCTTCGATTTTTTTCAGCATCTGCAGTTCTTTCTTAAACGTGATTACAGAAAGTGCGCGGCCGTGGCGGTGGCTTTGCGCTGGATGCGGTACAGCCAGAGCTCGGCTGTGTGCTTGGCAGGCCGGATGAATACGGGAAACGAATTCCGCCTGCGGGCCGGATGATTTCAGGTTACGGGCCGCATTCCGCCCGGAGGCCGTAGGTTGTTGACCCCTGTCATACAGTGTGCCCTTCGGCCCAACTTGCCCACACCGACCAACATGTCCTATCTACATTAGTCCCATCTGCCTGCATTTGGCACATATCTCTCTAAACCTGTCTTATCCATGTACCTGTCTAATTGTTTCTTAAACGCTGCAATACTCACTGCTTCAACTACCTCCTCTGGCAGCTTGTTCCATACTCCCACCACCCTTTATGTGAATGTTACCCCTTGGATTCCTATTAAATCTTTCCTCCTTCACCTTAAAACTGTCCTGGTTCTCGATCTGATAATTAATTTTTGTTTCAACCCGCCTTCCTAGATAACTATTGAGCCAAAGAAAAATAATTTGTAATTGGTGCCGATCAGCCCAACAAGCAACTAAAGTGATTCTTCCCCCCCTCCCCTCCTTATTGTGAACTGGTTCTTTGTGTTCTATAGAATGGAAGAGGAAACTACATACAAGAATGCAGCAATAAAGAAAATCCGTGAGCTGGAATCTCATATTAGTGAGCTGCAAGAGGATCTTGAATCTGAGAAGATATCCAGGATCAAGGCTGATAAACAGAAGAGAGACCTGGGTGAGGAGCTGGAAGCGTTGAAAACAGAACTGGAAGATACTCTTGATTCAACAGCTGCCCAGCAGGAACTCAGGTAATTCTAGAAAGGGAATGACTATATTTGCTTGGCTTGCAGATCAGATCATGCACATCGAACTTGCAGCCTCTGCTGGTATTGTTACTTGGGTTCCCTCTGGAAATTTTACTTTAGTTTATTATTGTCACATGTACCGAAGTACAGTGAAAAGCTTTTTGTTAGCGTACTATCCAGTCAAGTAAAAGACAGTAGATGAATAAAATCAAGGTGTCCACAGTGCAGAGATAAACAGGTACTGCAAAGCTTATAACTTGGAATTTTTTGGATTGCTTAATTCTGTTAACTGTCATTAAAATGTACTGGCATTTGTGCATTGCTTTTTGAATCCGTAGGATATTTGTCTTTCCCAGCTGACCATTTTGAATGTGAAATTAGTGCAATAGGTGAAGAGCCTAGCAACTAATTTTCCATCATTTATATTAATTTATCCTGGTCAGTTGAGGGCAAAACACTGATCAAGATATCTGGTGAGCTTGTCTTCCCTTCGAATGGTACCTAGGGATTTTTTTTTTTGCACGACGGATGGTCTGAGCCTGTTATTTGCAAGGTGGCACCACCAACAATGGCATTGCACTAAATTGTCAGCCTTGGTGATGTGCCAAAGTTCAGCAGATGGGCTTAATGATCTTCTGACTTAATAGACATCCAGGCTAAAAATCGTTATAAATAGTGGCCTTTTTGATATTTTGAGTACTAAAAATACACTAAACTTAATTAATGCCATCATCTGGATAAATATTAGTTTGTGACTACTTCTGTGCATTAGAATGTTTAACCTTCGGTTCTGACCTCACTCTTTTAAAAACTTTAAAGAACAAAGCGTGAGCACGAGGTGAGCCAGATGAAGAGAGTTCTGGAAGATGAAGCTAAAATCCATGAAGGGCAAATCCAAGAAATTAGACAGAAACACTCCCAGGTAGTGGAGGATCTGTCTGAGCAACTCGAGCAGACAAAACGGGTACGTTCGTTTCTGTTGGCATCAAGTGAAGCTAATGCACGCGCGATAATGAAGCCATTTACAAAAAAAAATTACAACTGCACATTGCTTCCGTTACCTCCATGCTGACACCATCTTGAATCAAAATTTGACTGTTTTTTAGGGGGGAAACAAGTATTTTTTGAATATGCAATTTATTTTATAAGAGGCAGGGAGTTATACAATACAATACAATATAATATTTATTGTCATTTGAACCTCAGTGAGGCTCAAACGAAACTCTGTTTCTACAGCCATACAAACAAAAAAACGATTCCTACTAGACACAACCAAACTGTGTGAAGTTGTATTTGAGCTGCGATTTTCAAAATATCCCGCCAACAGTACTCACTCCTTTCCCAGTAACTAAGCATTGTTCACTTATTACCTTGTAAGTAGTCAAACATTAAATATCCACTAATAACAGTAAACACCAGTACATTTGGGACTATTTTGATGGCTTGAATGTGCTGGAGTAATTACATTTCCTTGCATGCTATTTATCCTGTCTGTCAGCATATATATATTTTTTCTCCCTTTTCCATAATTTTTCTTGAAATACCTGGGCTACTTTCTCAGTCAAATAATTCCACTTTCTAACTGCTAAGGAAATTTCTCCTTTATGGACTTTATTTTTCGTGACCACTACTTTTGAAATTGAAGTGGAAGCATTCCCACCACATCTACCATTTTTAACATATTCATAATTGTGAAAGGTATCTCATGGTCTATTGTCATTTTTCCAAGTTCAAGACTTGCATATTTCCATGTGACTAAGTTCAAGTTATGACAACATCATTCGAAGAACTGGAGAAATATTAAGGGTTTTTTATTTTCATTTTGTATTGTGACCAAAACGACACAGTATTCCTTTGGGTAGATGAACAGTAAATGATAAAGGGTTTACCATGCAGAGCACTAGATTTCCTATGCTATTTGATTGACGTAGATAATCTCATTGCTGAGAACTTGAACACTGAGTGGGGTGGGAGATTGTAACCTTCACGTGGTCCGCCCTGTTTTGACGAATGCAATCAACCTGGCGTGCACAATCAAGTAAGATCAAACAGAGCAAGTTGCCCCACAACTTTAGGCTGTGCACGCCATACGCAAGAAGAAGAAGAGAACACCGAGTCAATTAACATTTGTGCAATTCATTTTGTATTGCCATGGACTGGCTTCTAAGAAACCTGCTTTTCTTCCCACAGTTCAAATCCGGATTAGAGAAGACCAAACAAGTCCTGGAGAGTGAACACAATGAACTGGGCATTGAGATAAAGAGTCTGATGCAGTCCAAGGCAGAATCTGAGCACAGACGCAAAAAACTGGAGTCCATTATGCAGGAGATGCAGGTTAAATATACAGATGGAGACCGATCTCGAAACGAGCTCATTGAGAGAGTTGGCAAGCTTCAGGTAAAAGCACAAACTAGACGGTGCTCTTAATTATTGAGATGTATATAATGTAGCCAAGTGTGCAGATTCAACTCGGTGGTCAGGGCGCTTTAACAGTAGTTGCTAATTTATTATTCAAGTATTGTGGTTAATCCTTGTTAATAAGTTGAACTTGGTTTACTAGTCCTGAGTGCCATCATTTTAAAGGACTCCACATTTTTAAGATAATCACTAGGTTTCAAAATTGGATGATGCTTTCAGCTTCATTTGCAGCAAGTTATTAATGATGCTCTTGTACTTGGAGAAATGAAGGCATTTGAGTTTGGAAGACATTGCCTGACCAGAAGTCAGCAAAAAGGGGACCATTGTCTTTATTTGGTGGGGTGGCATATGATACCCATTCATAATCCATACCCATTTTCACACAGAGAGTGGTGAATCTCTGGAACTCCCTGCCACAGAGGGTAGTCGAGGCCAGTTCATTGGCTATATTTAAGAGGGAGTTAGATGTGGCCCTTGTGGCTAAGGGGATCAGAGGGTATGGAGAGAAGGCAGGTACGGGATACTGAGTTGGATGATCAGCCATGATCATATTGAATGGCGGTGCAGGCTCGAAGGGCCGAATGGCCTACTCCTGCACCTAATTTCTATGTTTCTATGTTTCTATAACTTGCACTTCCTGTTGTGAAGTACTCCAGGCCTGATAACTGAAAGTTTTTTTTTTGTGCAGAGTGAATTGGACAATGTTACTACCGTCATGAATCAAGCGGAGAGCAAGGTCATTAAACTGACCAAAGACTACAGCACAGTGGAATCTCACCTACAGGATGCTCAGGTATGTAAAATAAAGAATGGATCTGGTTTTGTAAAGTCCCTTTTTCCACAATTATGAATCTTGACATATCTAATTGTAAACTACTGGCACCATTACTTAAACTACTTGATCAATGATCAATTGGAATGCACATGTTTGCTTAGAATTATAGCTATTGTTATTGCTCTTATTATTAATTTGTTCCTGTCGCAGTCATTTAGATTTGTATTTGCTTGATGATACTAGACTAGTGTCAAGCAATGCTGATAATTTTCAAATCCCTCCGCAATTGTCAGACACTTTTTGCAAAGTGACTTCAAAACAACTGGATTATCACATAAACACACCAGGTTCACTATCATTGCTTGTCAGTCACTTCAGATCCACTAATATGGTTGACATTTAACCACCCTCGAAGAAGGCTGATTAAGCCAGTCATTTCGAGGGCTGGTTAGGAATCGACAGTGGGTATTTTTAAAACTGACATTAATTAACAGATTCTTGACTAGTAAGGTTGCCAAAGGGTACGGGAAGAATGAGGGTACAGGTAGAGGATGAGGTTAATGGAAAGATAGACCAGCCATGATTGAATGTGGAATAGACTTCTTAGGACGAATGGCCTTAAGACCCTGTCCCACTGTACGAGGTAATTCAAGAGTTATCCCGAGTTTTCTCCTGATCCGAACTCGGAGAATGTCCGTAGCGGGTCCATAGGAGTTTGTGGATGTCTCGTAGCGGCTCGTAATGCTAACTGTAGGTACTCGGGACATCCGGTAAACTCGTGACGTATTTTCATCCTTGCAAAAAATGTCCACGAGTAAAAAAATACTTGTGATGAGAAAAATTGTCACTTTTTACTCGTGCGAGCCGCTACGAGACATGCGGCTACGGACATTGTCCGAGTTCGAATCGGGGGGGAAAACTCGGACGAACACTTGAATTACCTCGTACAGTGGGGCAGGGGCTTAAATCTGCTCCCATGACTTATGAACAATAAATGTCAGTCTCTGTGACGTTCTCAACCCAGCAAATTGTTTTGACAATCTTTTCAACAATATGACACTTGAAGTTATTTTTATATTATTTTCTAAATAATAAGATGCTAATAAAAATCTTGTTGAATTATTTTTTTTACACTGTTTCTAAGTAAAGCTGATTTCTAATTATCAGAAAAGCACCTCTGATACTTCATAAAATATCTAAAGGATGTGTTAAATAGAACTAGTAGCTGGCCACTCAGTAAGGTTATGGCTATTCTATTACTCAGTACCTCTTCTGTACTAACCTTCTATCCCTCACTTCCCTCTATCCGGAGAATATTAAGGGAATTAAGGAATATCAGAAAATTACTTTGATTGGTATGGTTCGTATGAATTGTAGGTCAAGCGATCAAAGGAACCGGATTTGCCCTCTGTGATCCGTTTCACTAAAATTATTAGAAGTGTTAGCAATAAAGATGAGCATTCAGTTTGCAATCCTGTTTGCTTTCACTTATGTCAATTTTCTAAATTTCATATTCTGTTCAGAATCTTTGGCCAATGTTTTTATAATTATTCTTCATCAATAATACTTGCTTTATTTTTTTATTGTTAACAATGTTCTTGCAGTTAACTTGCCTATGTCCCTCTGCACAATCCTCACAGTTCACTTTCCCATTTAGTACAACACTAGGCTTTAAAATTGGATGCTGTACTCCATCCGTATCATCCATGTCTTTAATCTAGTTTTAACGAGGCTCAAATAATAGTTCTGATCTGCATGGCGCCCTTTGAGTAACAAGCTTGCTAACCTGAAGAAGGGTTTCGGCCCGAAACGTTGCCTATTTCCTTCGCTCTATAGATGCTGCCTCACCCGATGAGTTTCTCCAACTACCTTTGATTTTCCAGCATCTGCAGTTCCTTCTTAAACAGTTTCTCCAGCACTTTTGTCTACCTAGTATTTAGATAGCCTGATTTACAGGTTTGTAACAGCACATCGTAAAACCCAATTGATGTTCGATTTTATGGTTGTGAATACTGGAGTGTTTCAGGAACCAGTATACCCAGAAACACAAGTTAATTTTGTCCCACATCACTTATGTTGTACTTCTATCTTCTTAACCCTTGTACAGGAACTCCTCCAAGAAGAGACTCGCCAGAAGTTATCATTTAGTACCAAACTGAGACACACTGAAGATGAGTATAATCGGATTCATGAACAATTGGAGGAGGAGGAGGAAGCAAAGAGAAATTTGGAGAAACAATTTTCTTTCCTCCAGACACAGGTAAAAACTATTTCCTGGTGCCCTTTTATTATGGAAAAACCTACAATGACAGCCCCTCAACTCTCCTGCTGGGGGGGGGGGGGGGGGTTGGTGGTAAGGTTGTTGCCCATATACCAACTTGTCTACAAGATGATTCCACAAATCATCATTGCAATTGTGAACATTGTAAGGTTCCTTCATTTCAATCTTCAGACAGGACACTTCTTCAGACTGCTTGTAGTAGGGTGGGAGAAAGCTGGATGAGAGGAGGGGGCGGGACAAAGCCTGGCAAGTGTTAGGCAGATACAGGTGAGGGGGAGGTTTTATTGGCAGATGTTTGGACAAAGACAAGACACCAAAGTGTAAGATAAGGACAGAAGAGGCATGAAATGTGGCAGGAAGGAATGTATGTTGAAGGGTAGGGGGCATTGGAAAGGGAGAAATGAGTGCAAATCCAGGTGGGGCACAAGAAAGGGGGATTAAAAAGCATTGTGAATTATTTATCTAACATTGGAGAAGTCAATGTTCTCATCGTTGGGTGGTAAGCTACGCATTGGAATATGAGATGTTGTTCCCCAAGTTTGCGTGTGGCCTCAACTCTAGCAATGGCCTGAGACTGAGAGGTCAGAATAGGAAGGGGAGTTAAAATGGTTAACAACCAGGCGATCCAGCCAGCCATGGCAGACCGAGTGCAAATGATCAGCGAAACGTGCCTAGTCTGCGTTTGGTCTTGCCGATGTAAAGGAGGCCACGTTGGGAGCACTGAATGCAGTAGATGAGGTTAGAAGAGTCAAGAGAGTTTTATTGTCATGTGTTCCAGATAGGACAATTAAATTCTTGTTTGCTGCAGCACAACAGAATATGTAAACATAATATAGAACAGGAGATAAAAGTTCAGTGTGTCTATATATATATATATATATCTATATATATATATATATATATATATACCATAGACCATATAAGATGTGTGTGAGTGTTTGTCTCACCTGGAAGTACTGCGGAGGTCCTGGATAGATTTGAGGGAGTCGGTACAGGGACGAATATTACATCTCCTTCAGTCCCTCCGCAACTCCTTGGTTACATCTATCCAGGGACCCCCGCAGCCCTTCCAGGAGAGACAGCGGTTCACATGTAACACAGGATGCTGATGTGTGAGACCTCAGTGTTAACACTATCCATGAAGAAGCAGCACACTTGGTTGGCACCCCATCTTGGTGTCCCCTCCAAATAACACACCACCTTGTCTTGATATATTGCCACTCCTGATCATTGACACAACAGGACTGAGGGAGTTTCTTCATGAGAAGAGCTGGAGTGGTTCAAGAAGGTGGCTCACCACAACCTTCATGTGGGTGTTTCAAGATGGGCAATAATGCTGGCCTTACCGGCAAAGACCACATTGTGCTCAATTGATAATTCTGTCTTTTGGCAAAATTGTGCTCTATGGATAGAAGTAAAGTCATAGCTCTACGCTTATCTTTCAGTTCATGCAATTAACTAAATCGCCACGCCACACGCACACGAATGCACTCGCATACAGAGACAGGCAATTTTACATTTGCTAATTAACGGGCTGCAAGGATTTGGGCAGTAAGAGCTATATCTAATTCTGCATTTAAGAATTTTTCCCTTTCACAAAAAGCGTTTTCTGAACTCACTCAATTTATTGCATTTATCAGTCATTGCATTTATAATTATCATACTCAGTACACTAAATTATTGTTAAATTGCTATCAAATAATGCAATTTGTGATTCAGACTAAGTAATTGAAGGCGACTTTTCATTGACTTTTGAATGATGCATTTCCAGTTGAGTGAATCAAAGAAGCGGCTGGATGATGGCTGTGCATCACTGGAGAATGTAGAGGATGGCAAGAAGAAGGTTCAGAAAGACATGGAGCTTCTAACTCAGCGCTACGAAGAGAAAACATCAACCTATGATAAATTGGAAAAGACCAAGAACCGTTTGCAGCAGGAGCTAGATGATATGATTGTGGGCCTGGATCACCAAAGGCAGATCGTTTCCAATCTTGAAAAGAAACAGAAGAAATTTGATCAGGTGAGTGAGAGACTCCAAGCACATCAATTAAATTATAACCCATCCAGCGGCTGTTGACTCTTTGACAAAACAAACATAAAGTGATGAAAAGAAAATTAAGGATTCAAAAATAAGCTCAAATGTTAAGATCATTCCAAACATTGGGAGTGATTCAGTTAGTTTAGTTTATTGTCACGTGTACAGTGAAAAACTTTTTGTTGCGTGTTAACCAGTCAGCGGAAGGACCACATGTTTACAATCGAGCCATCTACAGTGTGCATGATAAAGGAAATAGGGTTCAGTGCAAGATAGTCCAGTAAAGTCCGATTAAAGATAGTCCGAGAGTCACTAATGAAGTAGATAAATAAATCCGAACTGTTGATAGGATGGTTCAGTTTTAAATTGAATAAATTGGAATCGTTTTTGTTTTGCAACTTTGTTTAGAAATCCAAGCCAATTTTTAACATTATTTATAACATACCCGAAACATGCAGATCTGATCTTGCATTGTGCCCTTTTGTGTTATCCAACAAAAACATAACATTGAATGGAGGATTTACCATATGAATTGGTCAGAAAAGAAGATGAAAAATAGAAATTGAAGGCAGCATAACAGCGTTGGGGAGTCCTCGATGTATAAATGGCTGAGAACTGGTAAATTGTTTGCCTAGACTTGAAATGTGTCATATTTGGGTTAACCCAAGAATATTCACTAAGGTGTTATATGAATAGTCTGAGCACTGCAATTATTCTGTGAAAGAGCTTCAATGTTAAATGGGTCATTTAAAAAAAAAAACATTTCAGCTGCTGGCTGAGGAAAAGAACATTTCCTTGAAGAACTCTGAGGAGCGGGATCGTGCACAGGCTGAGGCACGCGAGAAGGAGACCAAGGCACTGTCTCTCACCCGTGCCCTTGAGGAGGCGATGGATCAGAAGGTCGAGATGGAAAAAATGAATAAGCTGTTGCGTGCAGAGATGGAAGACCTCGTCAGCTCCAAGGACGATGTGGGAAAGAGTGTAAGTAGACAGCCCCTGCTGTAGGTTGCAACTGTCCTTTTCATTTCTCTACTGTTTTTGTGGCTACAGATCAAAACGCTATTCATTTAGGCTGTTCATTTATCAAAGCTTGATCATCCTCCCAAGGCTGTGCATTGCCAGCCAGTCACTAACACTCCTGTTTCTGCTACCAGGGTCCATTTGTTTTAGTGCAAAAATTCCAACAGCTAGTTTCCATGTGAATTTGTGCTACTTCACTTCCCAACCTACAGAGTGTTCTTGTCAACATTTTGAATATATTGTGATTATTTGGTATAAAATTTTGTTTTAATTTTCTGCTAGATAATTTATTGTAAAATTGTGGTTTTCTTCAATCTTTGCTGGGATATTGATCACAAATGAGCTCTTTTCGAGTCTTAGATTCATACACATACAGTGTGGGAACAGGACCTTGGGCTCATCTTGCCCACGCCGACAAATGCAACCCACCTGCCTGCTTTTGGTTCATGTCCCTCTAAACCTATCTTATCCATGTACCTGTCCAAATGTTTCTTAAACATTGTGATAATACGTGCCTCAACTAGCTCCACAGGCAGCTCATTCCATACACCGATCATCCCTTGTGTAAAAAAAAAGTTACTCCTCTGGTTCCTAAGTCTCCCCTCACCTTAAACCTATGTCCTTTGGTTCTCGATTTCCTCTACTCTGGGCAATACCTGCCTCAACTACTTCCCCCGGCAGCTCGTTCCATAGGTATTGTTCTC
This sequence comes from Amblyraja radiata, assembly GCF_010909765.2. Taxonomy (NCBI): domain Eukaryota; kingdom Metazoa; phylum Chordata; class Chondrichthyes; order Rajiformes; family Rajidae; genus Amblyraja; species Amblyraja radiata. The sequence continues at coordinate 11,475,534 of NC_045993.1, read as the reverse complement.
TGCAGTGGAAAAGAATTTTCAATATGCTTGAAAGATGCCAGTGTTACAGATTGGCTCGAGTTTATATTCTATTTATTTATCTGCAGGTACACGAGTTGGAGAAGGGGAAACGTGCTTTGGAGCAGCAGGTGGAAGAGATGAAGACTCAGCTGGAGGAGCTGGAGGATGAGCTCCAGGCCACTGAAGATGCTAAGCTGCGCCTGGAAGTGAATTTGCAAGCCCTGAAAGCTCAATTTGATAGGGACCTGATGGGCAAGGATGAAATGAGTGAAGAAAAGAGGAGACAACTAATTAAGCAGGCAAGTATGGCTTTACAGGTTTATAGGGGTGTGCTGATTCAAGTGGCCATGAATTTGATTGTGAATTTAGGCTTAGACTTTAGAGATACAGCGTGGAAACACGCCCTTCAGCCTACCAGATCTATGCCGACCAGTGATCACCCCATACACTTGCACTATCCTACACTAGGGATAATTTGCAATATTTTTACCGAAGCCAATTAACCAACAAACCTATACATCTTTGGAGTGTGGGAGGAAACCAGAGCACCCGGAGAAAACCCAAACGGTAACAGGGAGAATGTACAAACTCCGTACAGATAGTGCCCGTAGTCTGGATCGAACCCGAGTCTCTGGCGCTGTCAGGCAGCAACTCTACCGCTGCGTCACTATGCCGCCAAGTTATCGGCAAAGGATTGGAGATGTCGGATTGTTTTGCTATGGAGGAAGGAATGGAGAGAGGAGATTGGGTTTACAAGTTTATGAACATCCATAAAGCTGTCCAGGCTATACTATAATGAATAATCAAAATATAGAACTCACGCTAAAAATCAGGATGGTTGAAGAAAAATTAGGTAAGGTTTATGTTTTTTGAGGAAAGCATTTGAAACAACAACACAACTAGATCTTCTGCAAAGAAAAGTGAACCGAGTTGTGCAGAATAGTTACAGTTTATGGAAAAGGGACCCGCATGTTAGACCAACTGGCCTTTTTCCCCAGTCATTTTGAGAAACTTTTAGTGCGTTGAAAAAAAACCCAATTGGGTTTGGTTGTGACATTTTATCCAATCCAAATAGTAACTTTTATAATCCTCTGCTCCCACGTTCCAGGTGCGTGAGATGGAGGCAGAGCTGGAAGATGAGCGAAAGCAGCGGTCAATGGCTGTTACTGCCAAGAAAAAGTTGGAGATGGATTTCAAGGATTTGGAGGGACAAATTGAAGCTTCGAACAAGGGCCGTGATGAAGCCATAAAGCATCTTCGCAAACTGCAGGTAAGCACTAACAACCATTATGGGGAAAGGATGAAGCACTCAAAGCCAGTCCCTGAAGCCAGATCACTGATGTTTATGGAAGAAAGTTCATCTGCCTAACAGATATAACAATGAATACCAGTTTCTCATTTAAGATGGAACCACGCCCAGTTTTACGCCATTTTCTAATGATAAGTGTAAAAATCACATAAATGTGCAGGCTTAAATTATTGTTAGGTACTATTAAAATATAACCATGTCTGACAATCATCTTTTTGCTAGCTGAATAAGTCACATTTAAAATGTATTTGTAAGTTTAGAATGAATAATTGTATGCTACAGTATTAGATTAGAAACTAATATCCCTGATTCAGTGACCAAGTCTGAAGAAGGGTTTCGGCCCGAAACGTTGACTATTTCCTTCGCTCCATAGATGCTGCTGCACCCGCTGAGTTTCTCCAGCATTTTTGTGTACCTTCGATTTTCCAGCATCTGCAGTTCCTTCTTAAACACCAAGCGTATGATACTTGAATCGGCTTGGCTTCAGTTCAAAGCCCAGCTACTTTTATTAAAAATGACTGTACACAAACCTGGCACTGAATGCCTTTTAAACATTTGGACATAGTCCGCAGTGATCATATATTTTGCCACTAATCAAGTTTTACTTCAATCGAGCCAAACCCAGCTGTGTTTCTGTTTAATGGCAAGAAATTAATGTCTTGGTAATGTTTGTTAATTGAACTACTAATTAAAATATGGGGGTCTGTATTTAGAGATAATGAGGCTTGGAAAACTCTCACTTGGAATCCTTTAATTGGCAAATTATTATTGCTCTTGACATCCTGCCATTTATTAATGCTGGTGAGCTCCAAAGGTAACAATGATTATTTTAAGGCGTATGTTTAATCTAACTAGAATGTTTTAGACGTCCATCTCGCAACAGAACGTTAGCCCGTTCCTTCAGTTCATTTATTGTAACAGCTGGGAAATGTAACTACTCTGAAATGGTTATATTCTATTTATTGCTGCTTTTAGAAGCACTTGCGACTGCAAGAGTTTCATTTAGGTTTAGTTTAGAGAAGCGCGGAAACGGGCCCTTTAGCCCACTGAGTCCGCGCTCCGTACTCTGCACTGTTCTGAACACGAGGGACAATTTACTGAAGCCAAATTTGCTTCATGTCTTTGGAGTGTGGGAAGAAACCAGAGCACCTGGGGTAAACCCACGTGATCACGGGAAGAACGTCCGAACTCCATACAAACAGCACCCATAGTCAGGATCAAAACCGGGTCTCTGGCGCTTTAAGGCAACAACTCCACCGCTGTGCATCGTGCATTAGTCCTGCTCAGATGAAAGACGGGATATTTAAATTTTTCTACCTTATCCGTGTGGTGCCCAGATGACAGGTGGCATCTAACTTGTTTGTCAAAAATTTGCATGCAATGAACCAAGATGTTGCTCAGTTGTCAGCGAAATTGTACTGTGTGAATGCTGGTGTTAAATACAGTATCACTCAATCTAACCTGTCACATCTAGTGCCTGTCTCGTACGTGAAATCTTTGACATTTTTTATTGTCGTTGCCATCTACAGACTCAGCTGAAAGACTACCAGCGTGAATTGGACGACGCTCGTAACTCTCGAGAAGAAATCCTAACCCTGTCCAAAGAAACTGAGAAAAAACTGAAGCAATTCGAGGCTGAAATTATTCATTTTCAGGAGGTATGGCAGCAAATGATCATATTGAATGGCAGTGCAGGCTCGAAGGGCCGAATGGCCTATTCCTGCACCTAATTTCTATGTTTCTAAATAAGCAGGGGAATGAATAACTGAGGAATTCCATGAGACACGATGAGCAGATATTGGAACAGAAGACGGTTCTTACTTTGTTCCTCACTGATGTTGATCTCAAACATGTGAGCTACTGGGTGATTTAAATTATAAGACATGGGAGCAGATTTAAGTCATTCAGCCGATCGAGTCTGATCTGCCATTTGATCAGGGCTGATCAATTTTTCCCCCTCAACCCCGTTCTCCTGCCTTCATCCTGTCTCCTTTGACGTCCCTATTAATCGAGAACTTATCAATCTCCTCTTTTAAAATACCTAATGGCTGGGCCTCCACACACTTCTGTGGCAATGAATAGCACAGATTCACCACTCTCTGGCTGAAATTCCTCCTCATCTCCATTCTAAAGGTACATACTTTTATTCTGAGGCTGTGCCCATTGGTCCTAGACTCCACTTTTTGAAACATACTCTCCACATCCATTCTATCCATCTAGGCCTTTCATTATTTGGCAAGTTTTAATGAGATCACCCCTCATCCTTTGGAACTCCAGCGAGTACAGGCCCAGAGCCATCAAACGTTAATCCAATCCTCCCCAGGGTAATTCTTGTAAACCTCCTCTGGACCCACTCCACACCAGCAGATCCTTCCTCAGATATGGGGCCCAGAACTACTCACAATGACCAGTGCTTTTTCAAGCCTTGCTTTTCTATGCTAGTGCTCTTGAAATGAATGCTGACATTGCATTTGCCTTCCTTACTACCTGCCTAACCTGTAAGTTAAACTTTTGGCAATCCTGTACCAGCACTTCCAGGTCCCTTTACACCTCGTCATTCCTGATTCCGCTCCCCATTTAGAAAATGGTCTACAGCTTTATTCCTTCTACCGACGTGCATGACCGTACGCTGAGCTGTACATTCCTATTTACAAGCCAAATTCCACCTGTTGTGAAATATAATAATCAACTGCCATTTGCCATCAATTAAAGTTGTATATTCAAGTTGATGTCCTTCCCACTTCAAATGCAAGAAAGATCTACTAGCTTTGTGCAGAAATGCAATGACTTCATTTTGCTATGCATAATAAGGTTTGTGTGAGCACAAACTTGTTTAACCACATGCAAATAGCAATATTTGAGTAGCACCTAGGTACATTTGTCCCAAGTAATGACACCAGGATAATCTGCTCAATAGTTGTTGTGCAAAACAAAGCTTTGGAGGCATGTCGGTATTTTCACGACCATTGGGGAGACCATTCGGTAGAATAATATGAAAGTCTAGTTTTTAATTTGGAAGCTAACAGCGATTTATTTATTTGTAAAGCACCATTTATGTAGCAAAACCCCAAGCTGTTTCATAGGAGTATTATCTCCTGAAACTCAACTCAGTTTAATGTTGAAATATTAAAATGGATTAGCATACCTTCCTCAAACACAATTTAAGGAGCATTTTAAAGAAGGTGGATGGATTTGGGGGGGAAATCCTGAGCATTAGGACTCCAGTAGCTGAATGCAAGGCTACCAATGGTATGGTTGAATTCAGGGATGCAAAGGAGGCTGAATTTGGGAGAGTGCAGATGAGGTTTGCAAGCAGGTGGGCAAGATGGGTTGCAAAACTAGCCAAAGGTGATAGGAGCAGAATTAGGTAATTCGGCCCATCAAGTCTACTCCGCGATTCAATCATGGCTGATCTATCACTCTCTTAACCCCATTCTCCTGCCTGCTCCCCAAAACCCCTAACACCCCATACTAATCAATCCCTGCCTTAAAAAATATCCATTGACTTGGCCTCCATAGCCCACTGTGGCAATAAATTCCACAGATTCACCATCCTCTGACTAAAGAAATTCCTACTCATCTCCTTCCTAAAGGAGCGTCCTGTAATTCTGAGGCCGTGACCTCTAGTCCTAAACTCTCTCACTGTGGAAGCATCCTCTCTGCATCTACTCTATTCAGGTATTTTGTTTTTCAAGGAGGTATCCCCCCAATCATCCTTCTAAACAGCAATAAGTTTAAAAAAAAAATCACAATATCGAAAGTTAATCTTGATTAGCAAGCATGGGTGGTGTTGAAGCCATCTGTGGGATCAACTCTGTGGGGTTGGCTAACTGGACATTAACAGATGATTGAATAAGAAAGGCTGTTTATGTATCCATTGAATCTAGAGATACAGATATGGATGGCTGTTTTGCCACAGGTAGGCTGAAATAGGGCAGGTCAGAAATCTAACAGATTAAAATTAGTGATTTGAGTGATTAAGGTCTAAGCCTACCCAGGTACAATGTAACACCAAGGTCATATATATACAAGACATTGTGAAGGTCATAGTTTTAAATTTTAAAATGCTGGTTTGTGGAGTTTTAGCAAAAATATTTAAATATGCAAAAACCTTTTGAACTCGTAACTTGTTTGTTCACATGCAAATAATTTGCGCTTCCCTTTGTAAAAGTCATGTCTGGTGTATATATTAACTGGGCATAGTCCAAGAATACCTCAATTTAAGTGAAAGCGCACAGTGGTCTCTGGAATTGAAGAACTGGAAAAACATTCCACAGTGAAGCATGTAGAGGTATACCTTTAACGTGCAGGTTTCAGCTTTATTTGGATGCCGTTTTAATTCAACACATTAATTGCAAGTAACATGAATATCATCATCTCACATCGAGAATAATTTTTCATTTAATTAATCTAGGAACTTGCTGCAACCGAGCGTGCAAAACGGCAAATGCAGCAGGAAAGAGATGAACTTGCTGAAGACATTGCGACCAACTGTTCTGGAAAGTACGTGCTTATCTTAAGTGGAGCTTTGTTCTTTCAGCATTATTCTTCCATGGGTGTCACTGGCAAAGCTAGCCTTTTTTTCCTGTTCCTAATTGAAAATATTAATAAATTGTTACAAGGTACTTGCTCAGTGCAGTTGTGCAAGTAGCTTCATAATTTTCATGGGTTGTCAATCATATTTACACGTTAAGATGGTCTGCCGAAGGGCCTGTTTCCGCGCTGTACCTCTACACAAAACTAAAAGGGTCATTTACATCACTAAGAGCTTCAGTCATGCTGTATCCAGATGCTTTAACCTGGATATTGTTTGAGTTTCTTAAGATGCTTAAAACTGTTTAGAGCGACACCCTACAAAATTTTGAATGTGAGGCTTCCAGCAGTGGGAATGGCATTAAAAAGACATACGCAGGTAGCTGGGATTGGTATTGCGGATGAAGGAAGAGCAATGCTGTCACATGCACTTGCAGGGGTCAATTTGTGAGAGATTATCATCTTGGAATAGGGTCAGTAGACATTTTCTGAACCGGCCGTGACATTTGTTGCAGTGGTTGTACTTGGTAGAGCATGCTAACTGTTGCTTTTGGACTCATTTTAAGCCAATGTCATTATTATTTAAAAAATCTTTTTTACATAGGTCTTTGGCTCTTGATGAGAAGAGGCGCCTTGAGGCCAGGATTGCTCAGCTGGAAGAAGAAGTAGAAGAGGAGCAAACAAATGCCGAAATGGCCAACGATAGACTCAAGAAAGCCAATCTCCAGGTACATCCCCCATTATTCTGGTGATGCGAATTACATTGTGTGTAGTTTCACTGGAAGTGGAAGATTACTCTACATTTGCTTCCCAGAGCAAATTAGTCATTTGGTTTGTTCAACTGTAAACTATGGGAAGGAGTGAAGGAATGTTTGGCATAATTTTAGTATATTTTTACATATATTTATGTACAGGATGACTAAATAGCAGCACATTATGTTTGTAATAATAAAGTCCAGGCTGTCGATTCATACTGCGTGGAAACAGGCCCTCCAGCCCACCAAGTACTCGTCATCTGTCAAGCATCCATTTACATTATCCAATATTAATCCTACATTTCCCACATTCTCATAGTCCCCCGCTCGTCTGATTCTACATTCAAACTACACTCTAAAAATAACCTGTTGTGACCAGTAAATGCATCAACCTATATATTTGAGAGATGGGAAGAAACTGGATGAAACTGTGGCTTCACAGGGGGGGACAAACTTCACACGATAGCTCTAGAAGTCAAGATTGAACCTGCATCATTGGACCTGTTGGGCAACTAGGGTATTGTCTATGGCACTGTGCCTCTCCAAACTCTCTTTTCAAATTGACATTGTGGCATTTTACTGTACATATTTCTTAACTTCCCAGCTAGTTCCTAGAATGCCTGAACTTCAGTGTTATTGTTGACTAATCTAAATAAATAATCATGAGTTGACCTTGATTTGTAGATGTCTATGGATTGCACAGTTTCTACAGACATTGTAAAGCTCTGTTTTTAAAACTACTGCAATCCTTGTGTTTGCCATTGGATTTTTAAAATACTATAGATTATCTGTAGAGAATTAGCTGAAGTGCTTTCCTAAACCTAAGCTCTGGTGCCGTAGAACTTAAGTGGATATATATTTGCAAAAATAATGGTTTATGAGATTTCTGTGGGTAATGATAGCCAAAGGAATTTTGCTGTGTAATCGTGGGGAAAAAAAAACTGGAGTTGGACTTTGTGCTGAGAGTATTTAGCTCTTCTATTGATTTTGTTCAACAGGTTGATCAAATCAATGCAGATCTTTCTGCGGAACGCAGCAATGCTCAGAAGGCAGAAAATGCTCGCCAGCAGTTTGATCGTCAGAACAAGGAGCTGAAAGCCAAGTTGCAGGAGATGGAGAATGTGGTCAGATCCAAGTACAAAGCCAGCCTTGCAGCACTGGAAGCAAAGGTGTCTCAGCTAGAGGAGCAACTTGATTCAGAAACACGGTAAAAATTAAAAAATTGAACTAAAGCGTATTTTAAACAGAAACATAGAAAATAGGTGCAGGAGTAGGCCCTTCGAGCCTGCACCGCCATTCGATATGATCATGACTGATCATCCAACTCAGTATCCCATCCCTGCCTTCTCTCCATACCCCTTGATCCCTTTAGCCACAAGGGCCACATCTAACTCCCTCTTAAATATAGCCAATGAACTGGCCTCAACTACCTTCTGTGGCAGAGAATTCCACAGATTCACCACTCTCTGTGTAAAAAATGATTTTCTCATCTCGGTCCTAAAAGATTTCCCCTTTATCCTTAAACTGTGACCCCTAGTTCTGGACTTCCCCAACATCGGGAATAATCTTCCTGTATCTAGCCTGTCCAACCCCTTAAGAATTTTGTAAGTTTCTATAAGATCCCCCCTCAATCTTCTAAATTCTAGCGTGTACAAGCCAAGTCTATCCAGTCTTTCTTCATATGAAAGTCCTGACATCCCAGGAATCAGTTTGGTGAACCTTCTCTGTACTCCCTCTATGGCAAGAATGTCTTTCCTCAGATTAGGAGACCAAAACTGTACGCAATACTCCAGTTGTGGTCTCACCAAGACCCTGTGCAACTGCAGTAGAACCTCCCTGCCAGATCAATACATTTTTAAAACTTAATCTAAACAAAATATTCAAAGCAAATAAACCTATAATCTGTCCCAACTATAGATGGGCTCCTTCAGTCTACAAGGCGTGTTGAGGAAATGTTGCATTTTAATATAGCCATGTTAAATTAGCATAGTTATGAAAATGGGCGACAGTTCCCATGGTAAAGCATTTTGAGCCTGCCCGCTTTTTAACAAAAATCGCCTGGAGACCGCAACTTGAAGGCATAAGTATTCGTACAATGAAAATAATTTTTAGAAATTAGATTCTGTGGTTCAAGATGAAAGGAAGCACGTCTTGCCAAACCCAGATCCTCTGATGTGGTGCATCAGAGTAAGAAAAGACAAAATAAAGCTTGAGGCATTTACAGAAAGGCTAGATGTGTATAGAACATTTGGGATGGGAAATTAGGAGGATAAGGAAACTGTTTGGAAAAATTGCGATCAATTAATAGAAAATTCAAAGATGTATAGGAAGGAGCTGCAGATGCTGGTTTACATCGAAGATAAATGCAAAAACCTTGCCTGTTCTTTGTACTCTTCCATTATTCGTTTCCCTCTCCCCTGACTCTCAGTCTGAAGAAGGGCCTCGACCCGAAACGTCACCCATTCCTTCTCTCTGAAAATTCAGAGATGTTTGATAATTCATAATGTGCAAGAATATAACCTTGGGAAGAGCAGAGCTATTAGGGATCACCAAAGGAATCTATGTGAAGAGATGGGAGCTAAATTTCCTAATGAAAACTGTACAGCTGTCTTCACAATAAAAGAGGAAGGTGACGATGTGGGAAATGTTGGATGGGATAAATTAATAAATTATTACGTATTTTTGAAAGTGGATAAATCACCTGGCTTGGATAAACGGAATCCCAGGTCATCAAAGGAAGCAACGAAGGGAATTATACAGATTGACCGTTATTTCATATGCACTTGGCCAACAGCAAAGATCCTTTGGCAAAGCAAGATAGACCACTCCTTCTAAATGCAATGGGCTGACGTGTAGTACACAACGGAGCGGAACGTGGGCCTTTTTATCATCCATTTCCGTAACCCGACCCGACTCGCAGTGTAATCAACGTTGCGGGGGAACAGTTTGTGTTAAATTATAATTCTGAAAATGAGGAGAAGATTTTTACCAAATAACTTTTATTTTTACGAGGATGTTTCCGTAACCGGCTTCCGTCTCCGCACTAGTATCCTATGGGATCTTTGGTGCGGAGACGGAAGCCGGTTACGGAAATGGGGCCGAAAATTACCCATGAATCTACCCATGACCTTACTACGTCTTTTTCGTCGAGTGATCTATCTTGCTTGCTGTAGGATCTTTGGTCTACAGGGTTGCTATTTGAACTGTACAACTGCTAATGTTGTACTTCTGTTGAAAGGGAAGAAAGGGATAAACTTGTGACAAACTACCGGTTTGTAGTTATTAGGTTTAACGACGATGGAAATATAATAATTGAAATCCATTCTAAGGGACAATGTAAACCTTCATTTATAAAGGCATGGATTAATCGGGGATAGTTAGGCAGATTAATTATGGGGGACATATTTAAACAGTGATTTAAAAATATCTAAAAAAAATTGGGGGGAGCCAGCAAGCGGGGTACATGGGGGATCTATGGGGATCTTAAAGGGTCCTACATATGCTGATCAGAAAAACAGCTCGTAAAATCAAATGGAATTGTTAAACTTGACTTCGAGGAAGGAAGCAAAGGTTAATGAGTGATAGGTACTTCAGTAACTTGGAGGCTTGTAATCAATGGGGTCACATGGTCCCTTGCTGTTTTGTGATATATTAATTTAGACAAATGTAGGAAAGATTACAAAGAAGCTTACAGATCATACACAAATTAGTCATGTAGTTGAGAGTAGTGGAAAGCTTTAAATTAAGATGTGGTCAGTTAAGTTAAAAAAAGTGTGAAATAAAATTGAATCCAGAGAAGTGTGAGGTAATACATTTATTAGGTGCATTGAGGTACGGGAATATACAAGAACAGACAAGATATTGAATGTCGTGGGGGATAAAAGAAACTTGACAAGTCTATAATACTCCTCAAATCCATTCAAAGACAGGCCTATAGGTAACTAGAAATGCATTTCATTTGCTTTTCTTTATTGTCCAAGGGATAGAATGTAAAAGCAGGGAGAGAGTTAAAGCCCTGTCCCACGGTACGAGTTCATTCCAAGAGCTCTCCCGAGTTTAAAAAAAATCAAACTCGTGGTAAGCACGGAGAATGAACGTAGCGGGTACGTCGGAGCTCGGGGACGTCTATTAGCGCTAACGGCAGGTACTCGGGAAGACTCGCTAACGGCAAGTAAGCACGGGAAGACTCGTGAAGATTTTTCAACATGATGTACTGACGAGTGGCCATTATCATAAACCTCCGTGTTCGAATCGGGGCAAACTTGAGAGAACTCTTGGAATGAACTCGTACCGTGGGACAGGGGTTTAAGATTTAGCTCTTGGGGTTAAAGGAATCAAGGGATATTGGGGGGAAAAGCAGGAACGGGGTACTGATATTAGATGATCAGCCACGTTCATATTGAATGGCGTTGCTGGCTCAAAGGGTCGAATGGCCTACTCCTGCACCTATTTTTCTATGTTTCTATTATGCTTGGGCTGTATACAATATTAGGCACAGCTTGATTGCTGTGAACAGTTAGGGTCACGGGGAGAATGTGATTGGACTGAAGTTGGACAAAGGAAGTTGGCAGGATTGGAAAAAAGTTTTCATGAGAAAAGACCAGGTAGGCTATTCTGGTTTCTGAGGCCAAGGTGAGGCTTAAGGTGCATAAAATTGAGGTGCCTAAATTAGATTGGAGATGAGAAAAAAAATGTCACTGAGGAAAATAGCGGGGGTTTGGGACTCTCCCCGAAAAGATGGTGGAGGCAGAAATCACTGTTGTGTTTCAAAATGTGTAAATCAATGTGGAGCTGAGCTGTGTGTGACAAAAATATTTAATATCATTTATTTCCTATTAGTTAACCTACGTTGGAATTAGGGCATCTCTACTGAGATTGAGCGGGAGAAAATCAACTAGCAATGTAGCCTTAATTGTTGTGAGACATTGAATATATTCAGTAGCATAGAACAGAACTGAAACAGAATTTTGGAATCCAATAACTTATTCTTATGGGGAAGTAATGATGACCATATCAGCCATGGAGTCTAAGACCAGTTACAATAGACAATAGGTGCAGGAGTAGGCCATTTGGCCCTTCGAGCCAGCACCGCTTTTCAATGTGATCATGGCTGATCATCCCCAATCAGTACCCCGTTCCTGCCTTCTCCCCATATCCCCTGACTCTGCTATCTTTAAGAGCCCTATCGAGCTCTCTCTTGAAAACATCCAGAAACCTGCCTCCACCTGAGGCAGAGAATTCCACAGACTCACCACTCTCTGTTACATCCCAGGTTATCCTGTAGATGAAGGCATGGGTTTAGAGGACTGTGTCTTGCAGTCTAATGTTCTTCAGTAACTCCTGGGGAATTAAAGCAAGATCCCTCTTTGGGTAGAAATGGGTTAGGTTTGCCTGTTACGTTCTGAAGGTCAATTGACTATCCACATTACCAGTGTGTAGGAAGGCACAGCAGATGCTGGTTTAAACCCAAGATAGACATAAAAAACTGGAGTAACTTGGCGGGTCAGTCAGCATCTCTGGAGGAGACGAAAAACGTGTGACCTTTCGGGCCAATACCCTTCAAATCAGGGCTTGCATGAATGCAAATGTTGTTGGCACCTATTATTTTTGAGTAAGGGTGAGAATCTTGGTGGTGGTGGGATGGGAATGAGCACAAACTTGTAAACTAACTTTTAATGTTTTGTCTGACCAGGGAAAGGCAAGCTGCCAGTAAACTGCTGCGTCGTTCAGAAAAGAAGTTGAAGGAGGGAATACTGCAAATAGAGGATGAGAGGCGCAATTCTGATCAATACAAAGACCAGGTCAGTTGCAGATTTTATTAAACATCTGTTAATTGAATTTGTTTCATTCTGCCCCATTCTGCGTACTTGGCAGAAATATGTTTTGCTCACCTTTAAAACCTCTATCAAAGATGACCAGCACCTAGTTCCGCCCTACCTTCTCCCTTCAAGATTGTGATTCCAAAACTAACTTTAAATTGTTAGTTTTTATTGATTGTACCACCCCAAGTCTAGTGATAACATCCTGAATATGGGTTTCTGCAGCAGATAGACCGAGGTGTGGGCAAAATTGGGGAAGTTAATGGTGGAAGTAGGTATACCAAGTGAGGAAACTGTTTATGTTCCCATTAAGGACTGACCACATTATGGTTGTAAGCAGTCTAGCTCTGTTCCTGGCAGTTGTTAGAGTGGAATATGGTTAGGTGTGTGTGGCATAGATGAATGGAATGGAATGGATTGCATTGACAGCTAGTCACAGTCCTCTAGAGAACTGCTGGTATGTTGCAGTGCCTGCAACAATGTGTTCCAAGCTTGCCTACCTCAAGTCTGATTGCACCAGTGTTTTTTCAATCACACTTTTTGATGCATCAACAGATGATGCGGCTTATGTAATAAAGAATCGCGATGATGGACATTTTTCAGGAATGCAGCTCGGTTGCCGGGTTTCTGAACGGTCCCTTCCATAAGGATGGTACTGTTTGATTCACCTCTATCCCACTGAGGACATTGGGCTTTGTCTGAGGGACTGATGCATTACGATGCTGAGAATGATATTCTGCACTCTGCATCTTCCCCTTATCTATTGTACTTGAGTTTGAAATAATTATCTGTGTGATATATTTGATCTGTTTGGATAACAAGCAAAACAGAGCTTCCCACTCACTGTTCCACGGTACATGTGACAATAATACTGCCGTACTTTGATAAAAGGAAGCAACTGACAGAAAGGCGTTATCTTGTAAATGAGGAAAACGTGTTTTTCTTTCAGCTCTCTGTGATGGAATTCCTTACTTCTCTGGTATAAATATTTTCAAATTGCACTCAGAGAAGACTTATTTTGTTCACCATTGTGTAGAGCATATCACAAATACCTTAAAACAAGCAATAACTCCATTTTGACAACATTGTCAGTTGCTTCATTTTGTCAAATTAGGGCAGAATAGATCTAACCACCCCCCCCCCCCCCCCCCCCCCCCCCCCCCCCCCCCCCCCGCCAAAAATCTCAAAGTAACGCGTGGACCACGTATTTTACCATAATTTTGTTTTTCCCAATTGCTTCAACTGGAAGTTCTACTGTGGTTGTACAGGTTCTTGGTGAGACCACACTGGAGTATTGCGTACAGTTTTGGTCTCCTAATCTGACGAAATACATTCTTGCCATAGAGTGAGTACAGAGAAGGTTCACCAGACTGATTCCTGGAATGTCAGGACTTTCATATGAAGAAAGACTGGATAGACTCGGCTTGTACTCGCTAGAATTTAGAAGATTGAGGAGTTTTCTAGAAACTTACAAAATTCTTAAGGGGTTGGAACAGGCTAGATGCAGGAAGAAAAACATTTTTCACAGAGAGTGGTGAATCTGTGGAATTCTCTGCCACAGAAGGTAGTTGAGGCCAGTTCATTGGCTGTGTTTAAGAGGTAGTTAGATGTGGCCCTTGTAGCTAAAGGTATCAGGGGGTATGGAGAGAAGGCAGGTACAGGATACTGAGTTGGATGATCAGCCATGATCATATTGAATGGCGGTGCAGGCTCGAAGGGCTGAATGGCCTACTCCTGCACCTCTTTTCTATGTTTCTGCCTTTATCTGATCGTCAAGAGCAGTTTAAAAATGGGAGGCAAGGGCCGTTGACTGTTTGCATTGTCAACAGGTCATTGGGGCTGCCCATGTGTGGGGCATAGGCATCTGTCATGCACAGCTTGGTTGAGTTGGCATGAGTGAAACGGAAGGAAGAAGACACTTGAGTGCAGGTTGAAGACGGGGACATTGGTGACCGCCTCTCTAGAAACGATAATGGGAATTGTAAAAGCATTACTTTGCTTCCTCAAGTTGTGTTTTAGTTGTTTCTCAAACAAACCGGGCTGCTCGTTCAGTATAGAGATGACAAGTTATTTGCTCACTTTTATCTTCTAGGTTGAGAAAGCCAATTCCCGTGTGAAGCAGTTGAAACGACAACTGGAGGAAGCTGAAGAGGAAGCCCAGCGTGCTAATGCTTCACGCAGAAAGCTGCAGAGGGAGCTGGAAGATACTAGCGAAACTGCAGATGCAATGACCCGCGAGGTCAGCACGCTCAAGAACAAGCTGAGGTAAGAGAGTGTGCTTCGTTCAGCACCGGACGTGGAACAACCTGCTGTTGAGCCCATAGAACGTTGCGGTATGTTTGGTTGTTCTCCTAACGTATACCATCTCTCGTGCATGGCTACATTCACATGTAGAAGGGAAAAGAGAGGCATGGCCTGTATATTGGATCCTCTAGTGAAACCCAATGCAAAGTGTTCATTTAGAAAGCAACAAAAGTAAAAGTCTATTAAACGTAAGCAGTACTCAAACAAATAGTGACGCAGCGGTGGAGCTTAGTTTAGTTTAGAGATACAGCACAAAACGGGCCCGACGGCCCACCGAGTCCACACCGACCAGCGATCCCCACACTATCCTACACATACTAGGGCAATTTTCCACATACACCAAACCAATTAACCTACAAAACCTGGAGTGTGCGAGGAAACCGAAGATCTTGGAGAAAACCCACGCAGGTCACGGGGAGAAAGTACAATTCCGTACAGACAGCACCCATAGTCGGGATCGAACCCAGGTCTCCTGCGCTGTAAGGCAGCAACTCTATCTCTGCGCCACCGTGCTGTCTCTTTGCGCCAGAAATCCCGGGTGTGATCCTGACTATGGATGCTGTCTTTGCGGAGTTTGCACATTCTCCCTGTGACTGCGCGGGTTTTCTCCGGGTGTCCTGGTTTCTTCCCACCTTCCAAAGACGTGCAGGTTTTTTGGTTAATTGGCTTCTGTAAATTGTTTCTAGTGTACAGGATGCAAAAGTGGGATAACGCAGAACTAGTGGACGGGTGGTCGATGGTCAGCATGGACTCTGTGGGCCGAAGGGGCTGTTTCCATGCCGTATTTTTAAACTAAACAATGCAACAAGATGCCTTGAATCAAGAGACACGGGGGAAATGGGTGAAATGTTAAAATCTGACACGCTGCTACATTTATGAAACAATATAACATGAAGCACAAATGAGGAACAAGTTCCCACTGGACTGTGAACTCTCGACTGAAAAGGAAAGCATGAATACACTTGAAATCGATTTAGCTTCTAGGTCATTCATTTAGAGTCAATCATAGAGTGATACAATGTGGAAACTGGCCCTTCGGCCCAACTTGCCCACACCGGCCAACATGTCCCAGTTTTACACCAGTCCCACCTGCCAGCATTTGGTCCATATCCCTCCAAACCAGTCCTATCCATGTATCTGTCTCACTGCTTCTTAAACGTTGAGATAGTCCCTGCCTCAACTACCTCCTCTGGCAGCTTGTTCCATACATCCACCACCCTATGTGTGGAAAAAGGTACCCCTCAGATTCCTATTAAATCTTTTCCCTTCACCTACACATGTCTTCTGGTCCTCGATTCACCTACTCTGTGCAAAAGACTCTGTGCATCTACCCGATCTATTCCTCTCGTGATCTTATACACTTCTATGAGATCACCCCTCATCCGCCTGCGCTCCAAGGAATAGAGCCCCAGCCTACTCAACCTCCCCTTATAGCTCAGACCCTCTAGTCCTGGCAACTTCCTCGTAAATCTTCTCTGTACCGTTCCAGCTTGGCAAAGATCTTTCCTATAACACTGTGCCCAGAACTGAACACAATACTCTAAATGTGGCCTCACCAACATCTTATACAACTGCAACTTGACCTCCCAACTTCTATAATCAATACTCTGACTGATGAAGGCCAATGTGCCAAAAGCCTTTTTGACCACCCGATATACCTGCGACTCTACCTTCAGGGAGCTATGCACCTGCACTCCTAGATCCCTCTCCTCTACAACACTACCCAGAGACCTACCATTCACTGTGTAGGTTCTGCCCATGTTAGACTTCCCAAGATGCAACACCTCATTTTTCTGCATTAAATTCCATCAACCATTCCTCAGCCCACATGATCAAGATCATGCTGTAATTTTTCACAACCATCTTCACTATCTGCAAAACCACCCACTTTTGTATCATCTGCAAACTTGCTAATCTTGCCATATGCTCTCATCCAAATCATTGATATAGATGAGAAACAGTAACGGGCCCAGCACCAAGCCCTGAGGCACACCACTAGACACAGGCCTCCAGTCCGGGAAGCAACCTTCCACCATCATCCTACCAAGAAACCAATTTTCTATCCATTTAGCTATCACTCCTTGGATCCCATGCGAAGACCATATGTGCAACATCTACAGCTCTGCCCTCATCAGCCTCTTTGGTCATGTCATAAAAACAGTATGCAAGCAGGAATTCAAATGACCTCAAAGGCTGAATGCTGGATCTTTTCAAATCTGGTTAGATTTGGGTATCAAAGAATGAGGAGCTAAAGGGGTTTGGGTACAAATCAGTTGTGATTTAATTGGGGAGAAGGCAGGAGATTTGAGTTGAGAGGGAAAGATAGATCGGCCTTGATTGAATGGCAGAGCAGACTGAAGAGGTTGAATGGCCTAATTCTGCTCCAATGACATGAATTTACGAGATTATAAGTAATATTATCCAAATCTTCCAAGTTTTTAGTCCCATAATTAATAAGCTGCAAGAAAAATAATTTATAAGTAAGTGAAGACTGAAGTTAGTTAATTCAAATATTGTCTTTTGGAATTAACTTTAGAGGTCCATGGTGTAAGAAAAATACCTTACTAGTTTTCTTTTAAAATCTTTTTATTAATTTTTCAAAAACAAAAAATAATGATAAACATAACAGTGATATTGATACATAGGGATCAGGATTACATTAACAACAAATGTAACCTAAATATATATCCAGTGTCAAAATACACATTGGGTATAGACCTCCAGGTCTCGATGTAAGTATAGATAAACGGTTAAAAGACAACTTGGATATATAAAAACAAAAACATAAAAAGAAGAGAAAAAAAAGGAGAAAAACAAAAACCCCTAAACTAAACTAAGCAAATCAAAACAAAACAGAATCTGGGCTGCAAAAAATTTCAACAGTTTAGACCCCTGTTTGTCGTCAAAACCGTTCCACCATATAAAGGTAAAAAATGATTATAAAGGTTGGAGAGGGAACAATTTATATTGTGTAAAAATATTGAATAAATCTTCCCCAAGCCCTATCAAAACCTTACTAGTTTTAATTATCCCAAGTTTCTTTTCCCATTTATAGATGCCATGAGCAGCTATTTATTTGTAATTAATGGGATGCTTTTTGGATGCTCTTCACTCCACCTTCTAGAGAGGGAATAACCAATTGTTTGATAAAAGTTTGGAATGACATGTTGAGAAATGTATAATCTGTGTGTTATAGGCGTGGAGTAGAGCCTGCGTTCAATGTGCGCCGCCCAGTCCGAAAGCTGGATGAAGTCTCGGATGACGACGCTGAAAGTCGGGGTGAGGCTGGAGATACCAAACCTGCAGAGTAATTTGCCAAAGCAAGCTGTGTGTGCAGCATAAGAGCTGTGATCGGGCCAATTATCTTACAAAATGCATAACTGTGTATTGAATGATGCAGCTGAGAACATCAGGGCAAGCTCTCTCCTTTCCCCTCAGCATTATGTAAATTCTTTCTAAATAATTTTGAGCTCATAGCATAGACCTGCATACCTAGAAGAACAAGGCTTATATATTCTGCAGCACAACCCAGAGAAGAGAGGTTCTGATTTAGCCCATGTGTGGATAATTTTTTCTGCATTTCTCAGCTGGTGAGCTGAACTGGCCTGCAGTTGAACTTGTGGAACAATCTTTTCCATTAGCTTTCATTGTGTTTTTTTTTTTTGTTTAATTTGGCTTACTTTGGGTTACCTATTTAGTTTTCTGGTTCAGGAATGTAGCATTTTGTTAGACAAAAGCTAGTATCTAGGCATAGCAACAAAACTCTGACAATCTTATTAAACCATGTGGTTACTCTCACACTGTTAGGAGATTCACTAGCCACCAGATATCAATGGATATAGTACACATGATTCAATTGATGACTTAGAAGTCCACATTTGGCTATGTTAATAGCAGTTCTTTATACAATAAAATGGCTTCATTTTATACTTGAAGTCTTGTTGCCTGGAATCTGGAGTCACCCCAAGTTGTAGCAAGACATCAGATCACTGCCTGAGAGATTTCAGTGGATTCAACGACAGGAATTTAAAGGTTTCATTTTCATAACAATATAAAATGCCTCAGGAAGCAACAGAAAATTAACTTCTAACTGGAAGTCTGCCTATTCAGTCTGTCTTTATCCATACTCTCTGAAGCTAAGCCAGTGTGCATTTCCAACACCCTTCCATCTTCAATAAAACTTGTGACAATCTTTTTTTTGTAAATCTCTCATCGGGAAACAGTCGGTTTTGTTTTTATTGGAAGAGGCGAGGCAATGCTCCATTTTGTTTCTTTCTCTTCGCGTTGTTGTCGATTATTGTTTTTAGGTAGGCTGTGACCCGGTTTTGGAAACCTGCTCATTTCCTTCATGGGAGTTCCCACTGTTGTACAAGTACGCTGCTGCCACCGACTGCTGGCACACCTCTCAGTCCAGCAGCTCCCGCCTACACCACTTATTGGAGAAGTGTCTTTGCCTGTTACAGACACTTCTTTTCAGATCCCTGGGAGGCATGTGTGCTCAGCACCAGTATTGCGAGAAGCCGCATCGAGCACTGCAAATGATGCAAGCTAAGCCTGGCAAGTTCCAATACTTTTTTGCTTGTGCAATGACATCCAAGGAAGGAAATGCATGGATATATATATTCTTTTTTTTTTTTTTTTTTAAATCTCATGAATATTGCTTTATAGCTATTGGGAACAGTTTTTGATAGAAGTTATACTGGATTTGTAAAATGACTTCATTCCTGTGATTCATTAATGGACCAAATATATATTTAAACAGGGAAATATAATCAAGAAGAAAAAAAAATCATTAATGGATTCTCATTTTATATATATATATATAAATATAAATTTAGCCAATCACTCTGACCAATCATGATCTTTTATTGAGCGCACAGCTCCAATTTAAAAGAAAATGCATTTTGGAAAAAACTGGAAGAGGCTGATGCTTAAACTGCACAGTTTTAAATTCATTCTATCTGGTGAGGGGTGCCTCGTGCACTGGGTGTTTCAGGTGATCCTTCAAATGCTCCTTCATTCACTTTGGGACCTTAGTTTGAGATTTGTTTTTGACTTTGTATGTTCCTAACACACTGGGTTGAGAGAGAGAGAGAGGAAAAGTGTTTTGCCATCATATCTGCTGCAACATTTTATGTTTCACACGAGAATTCGCTCCATATTTCTTGCTATAGAAACTATTTGGATTTACAACACATACACATATATTTTTATAAAAGTGCCTTAAGCATGTTTCGCACCAGTGCCGCTAAATGGAATTGTAACAGTCGTTTGCAGATGTTACCATAACCGTGTTACAAATAAACTTTATGACATTTTTTTTGTGTTGATTTTTGGATGTTTGTTGCCGTTTTGTGTACTTTGTACAGGTGTGTTTACAGCTTTGTGCAGCTTGACCTTTCTCTGCCAGATTCCTCGGGTTTTATATTTCGGCTCCATTATCCTTGGATCGCGAGTTCATGTGCGCATGGAGCGTGCTGGTATACTGTGCAGGGAACCTCCAAGTACTGAATTCCAACTGGAAATAGAGACTTGGATGGGGCTAAGGCAGTCTGAAGCATAACTGGCTCCCTTGATTTCCCTCTCACTCTCCATCCCTCCCCATCCTATTTCGAATAGAATATGTTTATTGTCATTGCACAAAACTGAGCAACGAAATTCCATTTGCTTCTCCTCCGTTAAAAGAAATACAACACAACAACCAATACACATATGTACAGTTAATAGTAAAATAATAGAAACATTTTTTTAAAAGTTTAAAAGAATTTAGCAGTATTCCTCGAAGTTACTTCTTGCTTCCCAGTGTTCACTATTGGAGTTAAGCTCTTTTACCGCACATGGGTAGAAACTGTTTTTTAGTCTACCGGTGCGAGCCTGCAGAGACCTGAGTCGCCTCCCCGAGGGTAGCAGAGTAAAAAGGTGGTTGGCAGGGTGGGATGTGTCCTTGATATTTATGGCCCGGCGCAAGCATCGGGCCTTGTATATGTCATCCAAGGAGGGCAGGTTAGCGTTTGTAATGCGCTGCGCAGTTTTTATAATTCCCTGCAGCGCCCTCCTCTCAGCCACAGTACAGCTGGCAAACCACACCAGGATTCCGTAGGTGAGGATACTTTCCACGGCACATCGATAGAAGGACAGCAGCAGCGGCTGTGAGACGTTAGCTCTCCGTAGAGACCTCAGGAAATACAGCCGCTGATGAGACTTCTTCAAGAGAGTGACGGTGTTCATTTGTCATTTGAGGTCCTGGGAGATGTTTATTCCCAGGACCTAATTTCTCCGACAAGTCTGACTGTCTTCCTGATTACATGCTTTGTTGTCACTTTCCCCTAGCTAACAATGATCTATTCTATACTCTCCTTGATCATTGTCCCCTTTGGTGTCTCATTTTCACACTGTACCTTCTGTATCTCTGTCTCCCTTTCCCCAGACTCTGTCTGAAGAAGGGTCTCGACCTGCTGAGTTACTCAGCATTTTGTTTAAGAAGGAACTGCAGATGCTGGAAAATCGAAGGTAGACAAAAAAGCTGGAGAAACTCAGCGGGTGCAGCAACATCTATGGAGCGAAGGAAATAGGCAACGTTTCGTGCCGAAACCCTTCTTCAGACGGTTTCGGCCCAAAACGTTGCCTATTTCCTTCGCTCCATAGATGCTGCTGCACCCGCTGAGTTACTCAGCATTTTGTGTCTTATCTTCTGGATTTCTTTGCTGTTCTGTGCCATTATTCTTTCAAAAACAAGATTTGCTCAATCACAGTGTAAGCTATAATTGCTGCCAACACTGATGGAGAACTGGACAATTCTCTGCACTTGCAAACCAGCAGTTCACCTTCCCCAAAACTTGGAGTACCTCTCCTAGATACGCCCAACGCCATTGAGCTCTATCTTGACAGAAAGAGCTTGAGGTATCTTGGATTTTCAAGGCCAATGACAGATTGATCTTCACAATCAAAATGCGTGCTTTAGTTAATTTCCGCAGGATGGCCTTAAATATACAGTCCTCCTCATCCTCCTTGATACAATTTCACCATCTCATCGGATTTTACAATTCCATGCCCATGGTCCCCTGTATCCAAGGTTAACTAACTACTCTCCTTGTAAGCAGTAATTTGTTTCAGGCATTGCACCCTGTTATAGTGTGCCTTACCCATGTGGGACCTAGCACTGGGCAACCTTGAATGAGTGCTGGTGGTTCCATAACATCCATGGTCTGGGCCCCTGCCTTTTGTGCTCATACCCCTTGCAACCATCTTTTGCCTTTAGCTGACCTCTGGTTTTCCACAGAACTCGCCTTGCCTGTAGTGTTCCAGTAGCTCGACTGCAAACAAATCACCAGCTGCTGTCATTGGACTTGTTTCCCACTTTCATCTCATCGATCCCTCGCATTTTACGTGCCAACTTTTATACTGTGGCTTTTGAGATATTAAGAAACTTGCTCAGACATTCTCTACTGGAACAAAGTTGAATTCTCTCACTGCCGGTCCATGCTCTGTGCTAGTGAAAGCTTGCATGTTGCATTGGTGATGACTGAGAGGGGCAAAGAAGATCATCTGAGACTTAGAACATGGAACATAGAACAGTACAGGAAGAGGCCCTTCAGCCCACAATGTGCAGAAAATGATACCTACTTAAATTGATCTAATCTGCCTGCATTTGATCCATATCTCTGTTCCCTGTACTTCCATGTGCCTATCTAAAAACCTCTTAAACACCGCTATTGTATCTGCCACTGCCCCCAGCAGTCTCTATGTAGTTTAAAAAAAAAAAAACTTACCCCGCACATCTCCATTAAACTTTCCGCCTCATGTTATAGTTGTGCCCTCTAGTGTTGGACATTTCCACCCTGGGAGGAGAAAAGTTCTGACTGTCTACCCTACCTATGCCTCTCTTTGAGTGGATGTATCTTTTTTTAGAATTGTATAGTGTGGCAACGGGCCCTTCAGCCCTACTTGTCCATGCTAGCCAACATGCCCCATCTACACTAGTTCAATCTGCCTGTGTTTAGTGGGAGAAGATCAAATCAAGGCATTTCAATAACATCAATGGTCTGCCTGCATAAAATGCTGGTTGTAGCATCTGTCTAAATCTATAATGTGGTTGCCTAAATATGAGACTTAGTACCTTTGATTTACTCACACAACAGCAGGCGGCCATGTTAATTCTTCCAAAGACTTCCAGCTTCAGTAGATAAAAGTATCTGTTGTACTCTTCAGGGACTTGAGCAAGATGCACTGAGGAATAATTACTCTTTCAACCAGATAAATTCTCCTTTTGACAATCATTGAATCACTGCCAAGAACTAAATACCTAAGCTCGACTCATGGTGCATCATCAATCAATGCAAGAATCAAGTCAAGAGAGTTTTATTGTCATATGTCCCAGATAGAACAATGACATTCTTACTTGCTGCAGCACAACAGAATATGTAAACATGGTGTGTAGGAAAGTACTGCAGACGCTGGCTTTAAATCGAGGCTAGACAAAAAGCTGGAGTAACTCAGCGGGACAGGCAGCATCTCTGGAGAGAAGGAATGGGTGACGTTTCGGGTTGAGACCCTTCAGACTGATGTCAGTTTAGTGGGTGGTACAGTGATATAATGTAGTCGAAGACAGTAAGACTGCTTGGAGGAAGGGGATGGAGAGAGGGAAAGCATAGGCTTTCATAAACATAGTACACTGTAAACAATATAATAAACGAACAAAGTTGTGTATATATACGCACATATATACAGATATACACACACATATATACACACACGTGTGTGTGTGTATACGTGTGCACATAAAACAAACATACAATATAGTGCAATAATAACAAGAATGAGCTTATTTGAGGAGTGTAATTGTAATTCATTTATTGGTCAAGTATGTAACAACATACAAAGAATTTGATTTGCCATACAGTCGTACCAAAAAAGCAACAAGACACACAACTACATAAAAATTAACATGAACATCCACCTGTGATGGAAGGCAATAACGTATTATCTCCTTCCCTCCTTTTCTCATGCGGTCGGGGCAGTCGAACCATCTGCAGTTGGGGCGGTTGAAGCTCCTGCGGTTGGAGCTCCCGATGTCAATCCTTAACCAAGGGACTGCAATGTTAAGTCCGCAGGCTCTCGCAGTTGAAGCACCCAAAGTCGATCCCCAGCAAAGGGACCAGCAACTCCACGATGTTAGGCCGCAGTGCGGACGGAGATACGATAAGGAAAAAGTCGAGGAAAGAGATTTCTTTTAAAGTTTCCCCCACCCCCCACATAACACAAAGCTATAGATACCCAAAAACGCACATTTAACAACAGACTAAAAACAACAAAAGAAGAAAAGGATGCGACAGACTTGGTGAGCTGCCATCATACGTCGCCACCTGGTTGTAAAATTTAATAGTCTAATGGCTGCCGGGAAGAAGCTGTTCCTGGACGTTACAGTTTTCAGGCACCTGTACCTTCTTCCCAATGCAGGGGTGGTGTGGGACTCCGATAATGCTGGCTGCCTTTTTGAGCCAGCGACTCCGGTAAATCCCTTCGATGGTGGGGAGGTTAGAACCCGTGATGGACTGGGCTGTGTTCACAACTTTTTGCGAGCTTCTTCACTCTTGGGCATTCATGTTGCCGAACCAGGCCGTGATGCAGTCAGTCAATCTGCTCTCTACCGTACTGTAACTGGAATTAGGAGCAGTATTGGACGGCTGCCAGGACCAGCAACACAAGCTAACAATCATGTGTGGTCTGAAAACAAGTGTGTCTGCTATAACCCACAGTAGGGCACAAGCTCATTCCCTTTGTCAAAACCGGAGCTTATTGTCATGTCAAGTGTTATGGTGCTAGAGATTTCATCTCAGCTCAGTGTTTGCTTACATTAGAAGCATGAATGGTACAAATGCCCACAGTCACCTTAAACTTCAGCCTCACAGCTGGAAGATACAAACAACTAGAGGTCAGCGGTTTTCAGGAGCTGGGTGTGTCAGCCCTCAATCCTTCTGAACAAATAAATAATTTGGATTTCCAAAGGAAACAAGGTTGTGAACAGTGTGCCTACTAGGACGACTAGGGGAATGCAGGGGTTACTTGAAATTAGGGAAATCAACGTGCCTACTGCTGGGGTGTAAGATGCACAAGTGAAATATGAGGTGTGTTCCTCCATTCTGACAGTGGAGGAGGCCCAGGACAGAAAGGTCACTGTGAGAAGGGGAGTTAAAATGTTTGGCTTCCCTCCATTATCCCCTCTTCCCCAGCCAACAATGGACCTTTATGGGCTCTACCCTTCCTATGACATCTGCTGCTGGCCCTGATTTATTGTGGCCTTTTCCTCCCTCATGTTCCCTCCCCCTTTACTTTCAGTCTGAAGAAGGGTTCCAACCTGAAACGTCACCCATCCTTTGTCTACAGAGATGCTGCCTGACCCCTTGACTTACTCCATCACTTTGTATCTATATTTGATATTCACCAGCATCTGCAGTTCCTTTTTACACACTGGAATGTGAATAGTTTGCCAGTGGCCTGAGAGCTGATGAACCTGGATAGTTTTTTTCCCCCCCATTTGTGTTTCTTCTGGTAAATGTCTGCAATTCGATTTATTCCTTTTGGCATTGCAGCTTTACCATGATGTGGCTTGCATTTATTTTTACCAGAACAGAAAATGCTGGAAACACTCAGCATATTGGGCAGCATCTGTGGAAAGAGAAACCGAGTCAATGTATCGGTCATCTTGACCTTTGGGTTTTTGTCTCAGGGACACGGTTGATAGCCCACCTTCAGTAGATTGGGATCTGTTGCCATTGCAGAGACTGTCCTATCTCCACCATCACTGTCCACTGTTCTACACTAGTAACACGTTGCAAAGCAGAACAAAACCCGCAGGCTGTTCTTCCAAAAATCCTGAGTCACGGGTTGTGACTGGTGATTGGAAATTTGACACTGGGGCTCCAGCATTTAAGAGTGAGTTAAACCAGGAAATCATTGGAACAGCCATGAGGTGGTTTCTCCCTCCTTCCCCTCCCCTTCCCAACTCTCCCACAGCCTAATGTCTCCGCTTCCTCCTTTCTTCTCCCCCCCCCCACAACCCTACATCAGTCCGAAGAAGGGTCTCGACCCGAAACGTCACCTATTCCTTTGCTCCATAGATGCTGCCCGCCCGCTGAGTTTCTCCAGCATTTTTGTCTACCTTCGATTTTTCCAGCATCTGCAGTTCTTTCTTAAACGTGCAGTAGAACCTTGTGGCCGGCAGGGGGAGGCACTGGTCCAGGGAGAGGGTGCAGTAGCACCTTGTGGCCGGCAGGGTGAAGCACTGGTCCAAGGAGAGGGTGCAGTAGCACCTTGTGGCCGTCAGGGGGAGGCACCGGTCCAAGGAGAGGGTGCAGTAGTACCTTGTGGCCGGCAGGGGGAAGCACTGGTCCAAGGAGAGGGTGCAGTAGCACCTTGTGGCCGTCAGGGGGAGGCACTGGTCCAAGGAGAGGGTGCAGTAGCACCTTGTGGCCGGCAGGGGGAGGCACTGGTCCAGGGAGAGAGTGCAGTAGCACCTTGTGGCCGGCAGGGGGAGGCACTGGTCCAGGGAGAGAGTGCAGTAGCACCTTGTGGCCGGCAGGGGGAGGCACTGGTCCAAGGAGAGTGTGCAGAAGCACATTGTGGCCGGCAGGGGGAGGCACTGGTCCAGGGAGAGAGTGCAGTAGCACCTTGTGGCCGGCAGGGGGAGGCACTGGTCCAGGGAGAGGGTGCAGTAGCACCTTGTGCACGGCAGGGGGAGGCACTGGTCCAGGGAGAGAGTGCAGTGGCACCTTGTGGCCGGCAGGGGGAGGCACTGGTCCAGGGAGAGAGTGCAGTGGCACCTTGTGGCCGGCAGGGGGAGGCACTGGTCCAGGGAGAGAGTGCAGTGGCACCTTGTGGCCGGCAGGGGGAGGCACTGGTCCAGGGAGACTGCTCATTTTAAATCTCCATTTCAATCCTTTCCTTTGGTTCACTTTCAATCCGTGGATTCAATGTTTCAGACTCTCTCCCTCCCCTCCCGCTGATCCAACACAACGTTAATCAGAGCACCTCATATCGTTTCCATATCCCCTCCTCTCTATCCTTCTGTTGTTATCTACACCAGAAGACAAAGAGTTGCAATAAAATGTAGACAAAAATGCTGGAGAAACTCAGCGGGTGAGACAGCATTTATGGAGCGAATGAAATATGCAGCGTTTCGGGTCGAGACCCTTCTTCAAACTCAGCTCCACAGATGCTGCCTCACCCGCTGAGTTTCTCGTGCATTTTTGTCTACCTTCGATTTTCCAGCATCTGCCGTTCCTTCTTAAACAACGAGTTGCAATAAAATATGGAGGAACAGCACCTCATATTTCGCTTGGGGAGCAACACTGGAAATTGGAGGAACAGCACCTCATATTTTGCTTGGGGAGTCTGCAGCCTGCGGGCATGAACATCGAATTCTCCCAATTTTGTTAGCCCTTGCTGTCTCCTCCCCTTCCTCAGCCCTCGGGCTGTCTCCTCCCATCCCCCAGCCCTCGGGCTCCTCCTCCTCCTTTTTCCTTCCTTCTCCCTGCCACCCCCTATCAGTCTGAAGAAGGGTTTCGGCCCGAAACGTAACCTATTTCCTTGGCTCCATAGATGCTGCTGCACCCACTGAGTTTCTCCAGCATTTTTGTGTACCTTCAGTTGCAATAAAAGGTGTTTTGTGGGTGGGCTGCCAGTGACCAGTGGAGTTCCGCAAGGGTCGGTGCAAGGGCCGCTTCTCTTCACGTTGATTATTTTCTAAGTCGAGAGAGAATCCAGAAATCGGTGGTGCAAAGGGTCTTGGAGTGCTGGTATAGGACTCCCAAAAAGTCAATTTGCAAGTTGAATTGGTGGTAAGGAAGGCAAATTCACTGCTAGCATTTATGTCCAGAGGACTGGAATATAAACACAGAGATGTAATGCTGAGGCTCTATAAGGCGCTGGTCGGGCCGCATTTGAAGTACTGTAAGCAAATATGGGCCCCACATCTGAGGAAGGATGTGCTGGCTCTGGAGAGGGTCCAAAGGAGATTTACTTGAATGATTCCAGGAATGAGTGGGTTGGGCACAACACTTAGTGCAAGATAAAGTCTGATTAAAGGCAGTTCAAAGGTCTCCAATGAAGTAGATAGGAAGTCAGGACCACACTCCAGCTGATGAGAGGATGGTTCAGTTGCCTGCTAACAGTTGGGAAGAAACTGTCCCTGAATCTGGAGGTGTGCGTTTTCAAGCTTCTGTACCTCTTGCCCGATAGGAGAGGGAAGAAGCTAGAGTGGCCAGGGGGCAACTCATCCTTGATTATGCTGCTGGCCTTGCCGAGGCAGTATGCAGTGTGGATGGAGTAAATGTAAGGGAGATAGATACAAAATGCTGGAGTAACTCAGCCGGACAGGCAGCACCCCTGGAGAGAAGGAATGGGTGACGTTTCGGGCCGAGACCCCTTTTCAGGCAGTCAGGGGAAAGTGAAACGAGAGATATAGACGGTGATGTAGAGAGGTATAGAACAAATGAATGAAAGAAATGCAAAAAAGTAACAATGATAAAAGAAACATTATTGTTAGCTGTTTGATAGGTGAGAATGAGAAGCTGGCGCGACGGGTGTGGGAGGGATGGAGAGAGAGGGAATGCAGGGGTTACTTGAAGTTAGAGAAATCATACCCCTGGGTTGTAAGCTGTCCAAGCGAAATATGAGATGCGGTTCCTCCATGAATATTGATTTCTCTCTAGAGATGCTGCCTGTCCCACTGAGTTACTCCAGCATTTTGTGTCTATCTTCGGTTTAAACCAGCATCTGCAGTTCCTTCCTACTCAATGGAAGGTTTGGGCTGCATCAATGGAGCTGTTCCCAAACCATGCTGTGATGCACCCTGATAAAATGCTTTCTGGAGAGCATCTGAACCCTTCTTCAGTCTGAAGTTAATGCAGCACTTTGTAAACCAGCATCTGCAGTTCCTCTGATGTTTCGAAGCGCATAGCTGCCGCTGCGTCACTGCACCGGGAATCGTATTAGCACATGCGCAGTGTAGCACACACACACACACTCATACTCACACACAAACACACACACACTCACAAACACACACACACACACACTCATACTCACACACAAACACTCACAAACACACACACACACAAACACACACACACTCACACAAACAAACACACACACACTCATACACACACACACTCACATTCACACACACTCACATTCACACACACACTCACATTCACACACATACACTCACATTCACACACACTCACATTCACACACACACTCACATTCACACACATACACTCACATTCACACACACACGCACACTCACTCACATTCACACACACACTCACACATACACATTCACACACACACTCACACACACACACTCACACACACACACTCACACACACATTCACACACTCACACTCACACATTCACACACACACATTCACACACACTCACACACACACACACACACACAAACACGACGCATGCGGAATGCCAACCAAAGATACTAGAGAAACCCATTAAAAAAAACTCTCATAAATTTGATTCCCAAAATGGCGCGAAACAAATGACCCAGGAGCCCATGACCGTACTACGTCAGTCTCGCCAACACGCGGCTCCTGCCTACTGCGCATGTGCAGTGCGGCGGCCATTGGAGACGCAGGATGATCATCCCCGTGCGCTGCTTCACCTGCGGCAAAGTGGTCGGCAACAAGTGGGAGGCCTACCTGGGCCTGTTGCAGGCCGAGTACACCGAGGGGTGAGTGCGCCGCGCCCGCGGGGGGGGAGCTTAGGCGTCGGACAGGGCCCGGGGACTCGGGTGACGGAGCGGGCCCGGGGACTCGGGTGTCGGAGCGGGCCCGGGGACCGGGGACTAGGGTGACGGAGCGGGCCCGGGGACTCGGGTGTCGGAGCGGGCCCGGGGACCGGGGACTAAGGTGACGGAGCGGGCCCGGGGACCGGGGACTCGTGTGACGGAGCGGGCCCGGGGACTAGGGTGACGGAGCGGGCCCGGGGACCGGGGACTCGGGTGTCGGAGCGGGCCCGGGGACCGGGGACTCGGGTGACGGAGCGGGCCCGGGGACTCGGGTGTCGGAGCGGGCCCGGGGACCGGGGACTCGGGTGTCGGAGCGGGCCCGGGGACTCGGGTGACGGAGCGGGCCCGGGGACTCGGGTGACGGAGCGGGCCCGGGGACTCGGGTGTCGGAGCGGGCCCGGGGACTCGGGTGACGGAGCGGGCCCGGGGACTCGGGTGACGGAGCGGGCCCGGGGACTCGGGTGACGGAGCGGGCCCGGGGACTCGGGTGTCGGAGCGGGCCCGGGGAC
This sequence comes from Amblyraja radiata, assembly GCF_010909765.2. Taxonomy (NCBI): domain Eukaryota; kingdom Metazoa; phylum Chordata; class Chondrichthyes; order Rajiformes; family Rajidae; genus Amblyraja; species Amblyraja radiata. The sequence continues at coordinate 11,445,505 of NC_045993.1, read as the reverse complement.
CGGGGACTCGGGTGACGGAGCGGGCCCGGGGACTCGGGTGTCGGAGCGGGCCCGGGGACCGGGGACTCGTGTGACGGAGCGGGCCCGGGGACTAGGGTGTCGGAGCGGGCCCGGGGACCGGGGACTCGGGTGTCGGAGCGGGCCCGGGGACTCGGGTGACGGAGCGGGCCCGGGGACTCGGGTGTCGGAGCGGGCCCGGGGACCGGGGACTCGTGTGACGGAGCGGGCCCGGGGCGGACGGGTCTCGGCGCCGCTGGGCGGTTGGGAAGGGCCCGCTTCCCGCGGGTGTTAAGTATCCGAGGAGTCAGAGAGTCACTCAGCGCGGAAACGGGCCTTCGGCCCACCTTGCCCATGCTGACCCACCCACACACGTCCCACCTGGACCCGTGGCCCATTTTAGTTTTGAGATACAGCGCGGAAGTAAGCAGGCCCTTCGGCCCACCAGCGCTTCCCGCCCACTAACACTATCCTACACGCACTATAGGGACAATTCTTACATTTTTACCGAAGCCAATTAATCTACAAACCTGTGGAGTGTGGGAGGAAAGCGGGGCACCCGGAGAAAACCCACGCGGGTCACTCACGGGGAGAACGTGCAAACTCCACACAGACAGCACCCGTAGTCGGGATCGAACCCGAGTCTCTGCCGCTGTGAGGCAGCAACTCTACCGCTGCGCCACCGTGCCGCCCTTATCCGGCCTATCCATGTACCTGTCCAAGTGTCTTTTAAACCGCATAGCGTGAGAAGGTCACAGGTCTTTTCCCCAGAGTTGGGGAACCAGAGGTCATTGGTTTTGGGGGAGCGAGGGGAGATTTAATAGGAACACGTGGGGCATTTTTTCCAGACAGTGGGTGGTGGGTGTATGAAACGAGCTGCCAGAGTTGTGGCAGGTACTATAACAACATTTAAAATACATTTGGTCAGGTATGGTGTGTAGGAAGGAACTGCAGGTGCTGGTTTAAACCAAAGACAGACACAAAAAGCTGGAGTAACAGTGGGACAGGCAGCATCTCTGGAGAAAAGGAACAGGTGACATTTCGGGTATGAAAAAGGGACTAGACCTGAAACGTCACATATTCCTTTTCCCCACAGATGCTGCCTGACCCACAGAGTTAGTCCAGTTTTTGTATCTGTCTTAGGTATGGTATTGGTTTATTGTCACATAGAAAATAGGTGCAGGAGGAGGCCATTCGGCCCTTCGAGCCAGCACCGCCATTCATTGTGATCAAGGTCACGTGTACAGAGGTACAGTGAAAAGCTTTTGTGTGCTATCAGATCATATAACACATGGGTACAATCAAACCATACACAAGTATAACAGGTAGTGCAAAGAGAAAAAGACCAATGTCCACAATGACGTAGGTTGGAAGATTGGGACTAGACTCCAGTTAATGCTCAGTGGCCTGATAACAGTGGAAAAGGAGCAGTTGCAAAGGTTTAGGGTGATATGGGTCAAATGTGGGTAAATGGGATTAGCTTAGATGGGGCATCTTGGTTGGCAGGGGCGAGGGGCTGAGGAGCCTTTTTCTGTGCTGTATTTGGAATGTTATTGGGGAAATCTTTTAGGACTGAGATGAGAAAAACATTTTTTACACAGAGAGTGGTGAATCTCTGGAATTCTCTGCCACAGAATAGTTGAGGCCAGTTCATTGGCTATATTTAAGAGGGAGTTAGATGTGGCCCTTGTGGCTAAAGGGATCAGGGGGTATGGAGAGGTACAGGATACTGAGTGGATGATCAACCATGATCATATTGAATGGCAGTGCAGGCTCGAAGGGCCGAATGACCTACTCCTGCACCTATTTTCTATGTTTCTAGAGTAAAGGAATAGGCGACATTTCGGGTCGAGACCTGAAACATCACCTGTTCCTTCTCTCCAGAGATGCTGCCTGACCCACTGAGTTACTCCAGCATTTATTTATCCGGTTTAAACTAGCATCTGCCGTTCCTTCCTACACAATTTGAGACTGCCCCGTGGGTGGAAAGTTGAATTGCTCCAACCTTTCTGCACCTGAGGGACAGTGAGCCTTGTCTCTCATGGGTTCATAATGAAACTGAATGGCCCTATGGTTCACTTGTTTCTAGTGATGCTTTGGACGCACTGGGCCTGAAGCGGTATTGCTGTCGGCGGATGCTCCTCTCCCACGTTGATCTGATTGAGAAACTCCTGAACTACGCTCCCCTGGAGAAATGATCCACCCTTGACTTGTGGATCATGATAATGGCAAAGTATTAGACTAACCTCGCTGGTGTGACAGGCGAACTCTACACGAAGATCTGGAGAACATGGTCTGGAAGAAGACAATTTGCATAACTGTATCATAAATAAAAATGGGGATTTTATATTATCAGTGCTTATGAATGAGAAATTTATTTGACTACTGTGCTGGTAAAAGATGATCCCTTCTTTTTAAAGAGATCTTTATTCCCTTACAGTGATTAGTGGACTGGAAAGTAATCATTTTGTCATCCTCTGATGTACTGGTGTACTGAACCATAAATGTCAGCTGTTCAGGATACCACCTACCTGCACTTTTGAAGTAATTCTCACTCCAGTTACTGAGCGTTACGTCCGCTGACAGTAAAGTTCTGTGAGCATTCTCAATTCTGTAGTTTTATCTGCTCTCAAGGTGACTTTGAACCGACACTGGAGAAATGACAAGGAGGACCAAGCCAGTGCATGTATTGTCCTGTACCTTCACAGCACGAGTGTTTGGGCATTATCCTGCACAAGTCTTTGCCTTAGTGACAAAGCCAATTTTGTGTCACAGTTAATTACTGAGTAAGACTTTGCTAATGACGAGGTTGCCACTTTCAATTACACCTAAACAAAGTGCTGTAACTACTTAGGTTAGGCAGCATTCGAGGAATGTGAATAAATTGGGTAAATAATGCTTCAGTACCAACTTTCTCTCCACTCTTTGATGTCTAGAAACAAGATTTGATATTTCATTATGCATACATTTCATTTGACTTGTGTAAATGTCCTCGCTGCAATTTTTTACAGTGATGACATTTACACAAGTCATGAAATGTAATTTTGACTTGTAATTTAAAATTTAAGTGTAGTAACCCTGCTCTTCCTGAAACTAGGTCGCAATGTTATTATACTCTGAATAATGTGTCACTATTCCACGCATTATTCAAAGTAAAAATAACATTACTACCTAAAATATAGGGGCGGTAACCCTGCTATTCCTGAAACTAGGTAATGTTATAATCTGAAGACTGTGTCACTATTCCCCACAGAAATATAACATTGTTACCTATTCAGGAATATCAGGGTTACCACTCTTACATTTTAATCACAAGTACAAAATTACAAAAGCCTGATAATTCCTGGTCGTTCCTGATACCATCCACCACCAAACCATAAATGATCAAGCTTTTTCCCCTGACTCACTGGGATGAATTTGGGTGCTAATTCCTCCTCCACAGTCGATTGGAATTGAAGCTGGAATGTTTAAAAGTTCTGTTAGACAAGGTCATGATTTAGTCAGTTGAACAGGCTGCAGGATACAGAAACCAGATCTAGCAGTCCTTTCAAGTCCAGCACACAGACAAGCACTAACTCGGCACAGACTGAGCCAGGAGAGGGGCCATGTGTTCCTTGGCAACTCCAGTAGTGGACTGATGGTCCAAATTTTGCACTCAAGGCACTTTCATTCATACCTTTCCTCTCCAAAGTAGATAGGAGCAGAATAAAGCCCATCAAGTCTACTCAACCATTCAATGGGGTGGAAGATTGCAGCCTTCATGTGGTCTGCCCTGTTTCGACAAATGCAATCAACCCGGTGTGCACAATCAAATAGAACAAGTTGTCCTACAACTTTAGGCTGTGCACGCCCTACGTAAGAAGAACCATTCAATCACGGCTGATCTATCTTTCCCTCTCAACCCCATTCTCATGCCTTCCCCCCATAACCCCCGACACCCAAACATCTAATCAAGAATCTGTCAATCTCCCTCTTAAAGATATCAAAAAAAGGCAGTGATGCTGAGCTACGCCACACGTACCATCCCTTGAGCATTTATCAATTTATCATCAGCCTAAAATAATAAATGCTCAGCCACTGACAACCCCTTTTTTTGCACTGCAATAAATATACTAGCAATTTGATCCAAAGCAACTGGCATGAAATGGACAGGACGTATGTCCCAAGAAAGTTATTATGTGTAGGAAGGAATTGCAGATCCTGTTTTAAACCAAAGATAGACACAAAAAGCTGGAGTAACTCAGCGGGACAGACGGCATCTCTGGCGAGAAGGAATGGGTGATGTTTTGGGTATCTGCCTCATCGTCTATATCTCTCGTTTCTCTTATCCCCAACTAGTCTGAAGAAGGGTCTCGAACCAAAACGTCATCAAGATTCAAGATAGTTTATTGTCATGTGTCCCTGATAGGACAATGAAATTCTTGCTTTGCTTCAGCACAACAGAACATAGTAGGCATGACTACAGAACAGATCAGTGTGTCCATATACCATTATATAAATATATACACACATGAATAAATAAAGTGCAAATAACAGATAATGGGTATAAATGTCACAGTTTTGTCCGAGCCAAGTTTAATAACCTGATGGCCGTGGGGAAGTAGCTATTCCTGAACCTGGTTGTTGCAGTCTTCAGGCTCCATTCCTTTTCGCCAGGGATGCTGCCTATCCAGCTTTTTGCCGATCTTCAAGAAAGTTATTTATTTGTTCAGTGTAAGTGGTTGTCAACTATACTCAATTCTATACTACCGGCAGATTATTTATGTCTTCCTTAGTGAAGACGGAACCAAAGTAGTTATTCAATTGGTCCGCCATATCCTTTTGCAGTCAGTTTTTATGTTCCCTGCCAGTTTTCTTTCATAATCTATTTTTCCTTTCCTAATTAAGCCCTTTGTCCTCCTCTGCTGGTCTCTGAATTTCTCCCAGTCCTCCGGTATGCTGCTTTTTCTGGCTAATTTGTACGCATCATCCTTCGCTTTGATACTATCCCTGATTTCCCTTGTTATCCACGGATGCACTACCTTCCCTGATTTATTCTTTTGCAGAAGTAGCTCCAGAAATAGTGGATGCATTAGTAATAATCTTTCAAAACTCTTTAGATTCTGGAGTAGTTCCTGAGGATTGGCGGGTAGCAAACGTAACCCCACTTTTTAAGAAGGGAGGGAGAGAGAAAACGGGGAATTACAGACCAGTTAGTCTAACATCGGTAGTGGGGAAACTGCTAGAGTCAGTTATTAAAGATGGGATAGCAGCACATTTGGAAAGTGGTGAAATCATTGGACAAAGTCAGCATGGATTTACAAAAGGTAAATCATGTCTGACGAATCTTATAGAATTTTTCAAGGATGTAACTAGTAGCGTGGATAGGGGAGAACCAGTGGATGTGGTGTATCTGGACTTCCAGAAGGCTTTCGACAAGTTTAGTTTACAAACTTAAAGCACACGGCATTGGGGGTTCAGTATTGATGTGGATAGAGAACTGGCTAGCAAACAGGAAGCAAAGAGTAGGAGTAAACGGGTTCTTTTCACAATGGCAGGCAGTGACTAGTGGGGTACCGCAAGGCTCAGTGCTGGGACCCCAGCTATTTATAATATATATTAATGATCTGGATGAGGGAATTGAAGGCAATATCTCCAAGTTTGCGGATGACACTAAGCTGGGGGGCAGTGTTAGCTGTGAGGAGGATGCTAGGAGACTGCAAGGTGACTTGGATAGGCTGGGTGAGTGGGCAAATGTTTGGCAGATGCAGTATAATGTGGATAAATGTGAGGTTATCCATTTTGGTGGCAAAAACAGGAAAGCAGACTATTATCTAAATGGTGGCCGACTAGGAAAAGGGGAGATGCAGCGAGACCTGGGTGTCATGGTACACCAGTCATTGAAAGTGGCCATGCAGGTGCAGCAGGCAGTGAAGAAAGCGAATGGTATGTTAGCTTTCATAGCAAAAGGATTTGAGTATAGGAGCAGGGAGGTTCTACTGCAGTTGTACAGGGTCTTGGTGAGACCACACCTGGAGTATTGCGTACAGTTTTGGTCTCCAAATCTGAGGAAGGACATTATTGCCATAGAGGGAGTGCAGAGAAGGTTCACCAGACTGATTCCTGGGATGTCAGGACTGTCTTATGAAGAAAGACTGGATAGACTTGGTTTATACTCTCTAGAATTTAGGAGATTGAGAGGGGATCTTATAGAAACTTACAAAATTCTTAAGGGGTTGGACAGGCTAGATGCAGGAAGATTGCTCCCGATGTTGGGGAAGTCCAGGACAAGGGGTCACAGCTTAAGGATAAGGGGGAAATCCTTTAAAACCGAGATGAGAAGAACTTTTTTCACACAGAGTGGTGAATCTCTGGAACTCCCTGCCACAGAGGGTAGTCGAGGTCAGTTCATTGGCTATATTTAAGAGGGAGTTAGATGTGGCCCTTGTGGCTAAGGGGATCAGAGGGTATGGAGAGAAGGCAGGTACGGGATACTGAGTTGGATGATCAGCCATGATCATATTGAATGGCGGTGCAGGCTCGAAGGGCCGAATGGCCTACTCCTGCACCTAATTTCTATGTTTCTATACATTGAAGGCAAGACACAGGAGGAAACCAGAGCTCCCAGAGGAAACTCGTAGACAACGCCAATGAACAGCATTGAACCCAGGTTTCTGAAGCCCTTATTGAAGCAGTCGGCTAGCTATGCCACTTTTTCTGTTCAGTGGCTATTTTAATTTTCCACAATCTACATTTGCCAATCAAAACATTGTAAACAAAGCAGTCCATTGTCTCCAATATCCTATTTGAGTGGGGAGAACTGTGATCAGATGATTGGTGTGTAGAACATCTCCATGACAGGTTCATCAGGAATGAAGTGCTGGGAATATTCAGGTGAATCTGTGGAGACACTTAACTTTATGACTGGCTTGTTAAATGTCTTTTGTCTTTGTTCCTGAGAAACACTCATAACCCAAACTGTTTGTAAGTAAGAAATGAACAAAGGTCGTGTGGGAGAGGATCTCAGAAACCGCTGATGGGGAGAGCAAGTAGGCACAGGAAGAGCTGTCGCCAACTATCCTCATTGACAGCGAGCAAGTACTAGTGCTCCCAGCTCTGCTAGACAAAGGATCAGTCTGAAGAAGGGTTTAGGCCCGAAACGTTGCCTATTTCCTGCGCTCCATAGATGCTGCCGCACCCGCTGAGTTTCTCCAGCATTTTTGTCTACCTTCTACTAGACCCAGCTGCAGTTCGGAAGAAAAGACACGCAGAAGCCCCCTCCCTCCCTCCCTTCCACCCTGCAGATATCTGCAGGATTACCAAAATATATCAACAACCTGGGTTCAATCCTGTTCATCAGCTCTGTCTATACAGGTTTCCTACTGTGTCTTACCATCAATGTATAGAATTGAGTATAGTTAACAACCACTGAAACAGAACAAATAGATCAGCTTCTTGAGACAGTTCCCATGTCCATTTCATGCCAGTTGTTGCTGTAGATCAGTTTGCCAGTAGTCACAGTGGTGCAAAAAAGGGATGATTGTATTTATTCTTTATTTATCTGCAGGACCACAGCAGCAAGCAAATCTTTTCCCTGCCATTTCACCAGGCTCCCAAACATTTGTTACATATAGACTATCGAAGACCGATGTTTTGGGCAGCAGTGGTGTAGCTTGTAGAGCTGCTGCCTCAATGCCAGCGACCCAGCTTCAGGCCTGTGGGGAGTTTGCACATTGCCTTTGATCACATGGGTTTCCTCCCACGTCCCACATGCGATGGTTGGTAGGTTAATTGGCCTCTGTAAATCGCCCCTAGTGTGTAGGAAATGGAAGTGGGATAAAACAGAACCAGTATGAACGAGTGATCGATGGTCAGCATGGACTCAGTGGGCCAAAGGGCCCATTTCCAAGCTGTATCTACAAACTAAAGGCAGGCGTTCGTAACCCAGGGAGGAACTTCACTACTTGTCTCATGGTAACAAAGGAAGAAAGACTCAAAGAAGGTAAAGTCAAATTTTTATTCTCAATGAATGTCACCATATATAAAAAAAACAAAAACATAATTTACTACACAGCCACAATGTTTGCCAGTCAGTACTTTGGGGGTTTTAAAAGACCAACATGACAGTCCCAATGCACTAATACTTAAAAAGATTTCAGGTACATGTCATGACTGCAACGTAGCTTTGGAAATGCAACTGCCCCTATGAAGCTTAGGGAGTTGAGAACGACATTCCTTCTCCCAATTAAAAAGGAACCCTAACCATATTGTAGATTCAGTGCACAACCCATTGCTCTGGTCTCAGGCCAAACTCAACTACCACCAGATACTACAACCCCAATTCCAATCTATCCTGTTAATCCTGTTCTCAGAAGGAATCACAGGCAATTCATGGAGTTATCTCAGTAGCCCACTAAACAACCTGGGTTTGGCTCAGTTAACACTGGTCGTGCAACTGCAGCCCAGTAATTAAAGCTGCCAGCATCCCACTGCAGATGACTCCGTGAACAATGCCTTGCTTAGCACTGTGTCTGAGCAGCACTCCTGGCAGTCAATCCAAAGCTGGGTTACAGCCTCTGGATATCATGTTGTCCACATCCAAAACACAATATCCACACATCAAGAAAGCCTACAGCAAGGCAGCACTCAAGATTCTGAGTGGTTTCTAGTTTCACATTCAGACCCGTGGAGCAGACTTAACAGGTCAGGCTTGCACTGAAAAATGTAGTCACCCAGTGCCAATTAACATCACCTCAGCCCCCCCTTCCCCGCAATCCCATCCTCCCCTGCACAATTGGTCACAGGCATCTTCTCATCAGTGAAAGCAGTGTGACCATCTAGCTTGAGCCACTTGAAGTAACAGGGTGAAAGGTATAAATCAACAGGGCTCTGGTTCAGATAGAGTAGATGCAGGTGGGCAAAACTGGATACTTGTCACTACAAGCTGGAGTGCTTGTCAACATTGGTCACACTCTCAAAGCACCTGCTGGAAAGGTAATGGATTTTAGTGTGCATGCATTAAATTGGAGGGTTGGGTGAGGAATCATCTATTATGAATGACATCCGCCTTCAAGGCTGGCTGGTGAAACAGTAGAGGCCAATTGGAAAGGGGTGAGAAACATCAGTGTTTCAAGCCAAATATTTGTCTCAATAACTTGCCAAAATAACAAAACTCATTTCTCTACCCAAACGCTGCAGCAACTGAGACTGGTTCATGATGAAATGATAATGAAATGAAAAAGCCAAGGGAGTGGGGCACGACACATTCCTTCTCCGGGTGACAGAACAAACCATATTGTGGCCTCTGCACAACCCATTTCCCTCCAACCCGACTCAAATGCTTTCTACAACCCTGCTTACAATCTACCCTGATAGTAGTGAGATCCTGTTTACAGAAGGAATCATAGGAGCATAATGTTTTAATTAAATTATTATTCTTTTTTAATTGCTAGGTTATAATTGTCAATGTATGCTGGGGTCATGTCAAGGTTGACTTTTATTAAACTCCCACCTGCTACAACCGTTCGTTACCTGCCTAACACATGTAAGCTTTAGCTGTGGGGATAAAGGGAGCTGTATTCTTTTTTCTCTGGGGTGCTGGGAGGAAGGAGGGAAGCATAACCATTTCCATTCTGGATTTTAAACATGTTTTCTGCTAGTGGAAATTTTTTTTTTACAAGGCTACCACTAACAGGAAATATTTAAAATATCACAGCTCAAAATATTCTTCCCTCTCCCCAAGCCTCAGAACAGGTGATCCAATTGACTAGAACCACAAATGCCAATGAAGAAAGTTGCTACGGTAGTTATGATTATGAAGCCTTTAGCTTGGCTGTGGCATGTTTCACAGTAACACTTAACTCTTGCCATTTGCAAGACAGAGTCTGTCATAAACCTACACCGCACACATTCAGACCTGGAGGGCTGATGTGCAAGGGAGGAATTTACAAAAAGCTTTTTGCAGAGGATAAATGAACAGGAGGTACATGGACATGTCGCAATAGACTCGAGTCACCACACAACTGCTGAAAGGTTAAGAGGCAATTCCTTGGGAAACACCAAAATCTAAAGTTCCGGTCATAAAAAGGTGGGGGACTTTCAGAATGTTAAATGGACGGGCGAGTCATTGGAAAAATTCATTATTTCAAGACTTTAAAAATAAATTTAGTTACGCCACGCTACTTTTAAATGGGGACAGAGGCAACTTAGAGGGACGAGGAAATCAGTAGCTGCTCAATCATAAATGTCAGGACATGATGCCCATGTTAATAATCAAGTGCCTTGTAGCAAGTCAAATGTTTCTAAACACAAGATGCGTTTGGAAACACAAAACACTCGTACAAAACCTAGAGAGAAAAGGCACAACAGAATTTGTAGTTATGCCTCTGGTTTCCAAAACTGGAAACACATTTGGAAAATGACTAACAAATACCAAGAACAGCTTCTTCAAACCAACTGCATTTGCCCAAATGGAGTTTGTTTGGAATCTCAGTTTACACCTCGATTCTCCCTTCCTTCCCCCCCCCCCCCCCCGTCTCTCTCTCTCTCTCTAGACAGCTTCTGCAGTAACATCCATTTTAACACGACTGTATTTTACAATGCACTCTGCCAGAGATGACAATCATTCCTCAAACAGTAACAAGGTCCCAAACAAGTTACTAAAAGAGTATGTGGGAATTTAGATCCACTTGCAGAAATCTAAAATACCATTTCCTCCCTTCCCCCCCCCCCCAACAAAAACAAATCACAGCTGTCCATGGGATAACCTAGACCTAATCTTAACCACTGCCCCCCCCTCAAAAAAAAAAATCAGAGTCAGGAATTTGCATTAAAATGTTTCTGTTTGAAAAGCAAACAAAAACAGTAAAGCAGCGTAAGAATGGTTCCATAGTAACTCAAGTGGCAACTATTATTCTCGGTGCTCTCTCTTTCTCCCACCACCCCATAGCAGTTACCATGCTGATGGATGTCAACTGATTCAGAAAAAAACTGTCAGTCGCACAACCAAATAACAGCTTCCTTTGAAAACAAGATTATCTACATATCGGATACTACAGTAGTCGCAATCCAGCCTGCAAATGGTGCGATGTGGACGGTGCGTATGTCAGGAGTGGTGGGCGGAGACCGATCTAACGCATCTTGTAGTCGATGGAACTGGACATTTCACACAGCTGCCCTTTGAATTCAATATCCACGGTGAAGTCGAGATCTCTCTGTTGGGAAAAATGTTGCACGTTTTAATAATTTCCCCCCACCTTGTTGAAATGAAATTGCTTAAAAGCTATGAAAACAATAAAAAGGAGGAAAAGTGCTGAGTAACTCAACTGATCAGGCAGCATATCTGGAGAACATGGTTAGGTGATGTTTTGGGTCATTCAAAAGCTTAACTGAGCAGAGACGGCTGTACCAAATCTCCAAATGGAGAACGTACCAACAGCCAGTCTTGGTGAAAGGGACCGACCATTTAATAATGTCTTCATTCAGAAGACCATGCAACTTTAGAAACATAGAAAATAGGTGCAGGAGGAGGCCATTCGGCCCTTCGAGCCAACACCGCCATTCATTGTGATCATGGCTGATTGTCCCCAATCAATAACCCGTGCCTGCCTTCTCCCCATATCAATTTTAGATTTCTTCCCAACACAGATCAGATTTTTAGATACGTAGGGAATCAGGTATCAATTGGTGCAGCGCCAGACACGGGTTTAGATTAGATTAGATTAGATAGAATTTATTGCCACACAGCCAGGCTGGTGGAAATTTGGGTTGTCTGCAGCGATACAATAATAAAGAACACACAACCACAATAAAACTGTAACACAAACATCCACCACAGCATTCATCACTGTGGTGGAAGGCACAAAATTTGGCCAGTCCTCCTCCATTTCCCCCCCGTGGTCAGGACCAGAGTCCAGAGTCAGTCCAGGATCGGTTCTTCCTCACCGGAGACCGCGGCTTTAAGTTGTTGTAGGCCGCAGACTGGCAGTCAAGATTTAAGTCCCCGCCGCAGCCAGAAGCACCGTAGACTGCAGGGCCGGCGGTCGAAGCTCCCCTCCAGGGGTGATGGTAGGTCCATGCCGGACCCGCGGTAGAAGTCGGCCGCGGGGCGGCAGTGATGGCTTCTTCTTACCCCGGGTCTCCAACGTGAGATCCTGGGCTGTAGACGCCGTGCCAGCTGGAGATCTGCAGACCGCGACTTCAGGCTGCCGGCTGCCCCGGGCCAGCGAAACGGAGCTCTCCCCTCCAGCGAGGGCTCATCCGCTCCACGCCGAGAGTCCACGCTGCGCCCGCCGCTGAAGCCCCGGGCGCGTCTCCGGGAAAAGCCGCGTCGATCCTTGATGTTAGGCCACGGGGGAGGCGACCTGGAAAAACTCGCCTCTCCGTGGAGGAGGCGACCGAAGCGGTTTCCCCTTACCCCCCCCACACAAAGAAACATTAAATACAGACTTTAAAACATACTAAAAAAAAAAAAAAAAGTTGAAAAACTGACGAGCTGCATGACATGGCTGCTGCCAGAGCAGCGCCCCCTCCGAAACCGACTGTTTGATTCTGACTACAGGTAGTCTGTATGGAGTTTGCACGTTCTCCGTGACCTCGTGGGTTTTCTCTGGGTGCTCCGGTTTCTTCCCACATTCTAGAGACGTACAGGTTTGTATGTTAATAGGCTTCTGCAAATTGTCTCTCACGTGTAGGATGTGAAACTGGGATAACATAGAACATGGGTAACCGATGGTCGGCACAGACATGGTGAGCCGAAGTGACCCGTTTCAATGACGTTTCTCTAAACTACTCCAGGGAATGTGTGGAAAGTGGACAGAGGATCAACCTACACGTATGCCTATAAGTTTAAGACACAGTGCTTGCTGGACAACATGGACAGGCGACATTTCGTGTCAAAACCCATCTTCAGACTGATGTGTTGCCTTTCCATGTTTTCCAGGGATGCTACCTGACCCCGAGTTACTACAGCAATTATATAATTTGATATAAACCAGCATTGCTACTAAACTTTTTGTCAGTTTGAGAAACGTGCCCACCGCTCACTACAAATTTAACACTGTTCCCACTTGGATTAATAGCAGTGGTCCCTGGACAACATCATTCCTCAATGCAGACCCAGTTCCAGACCATACAACACTCCGAATACAGGACATGGAGCCCGTTTGTGACTTCACACACTTACATTGTTCTTGGCGTTGGGTTTCATGCCAACTGTCCCAAAGATCTCCTCGCCTCGCTTGACTGTCAAATAGTCTTCCATGTAGAAAACTGTCTGCTTCCAGTGAGTGTAAGGGGCATCAGGGGCTGCAATTAAATAGACCATTTACACCATTGGCACAAATATTCTGCACGAACATTCTGCAGGGAAACAGTTCATAATCCTCGGAACAGGAGGGTAATGTCCGCACAAGCACACACAACAAAACATCACAACTGAGCACCAAGACAGAGGGAACAATTGCACGATTTATGAAATATTCCTTATTCCTTTGGGCGTCACAGCGGTAGAATTGCTGCCTTATGGTGCCAGAGACCCGGGTTCGATACTGACTACCGGTGCCGTCTGTATGGAGTTTGTACGTTCTCCCTGTGACCACGTGGGTTTCCACCAGGTACTCTGGTTTCCTCACACACTCCAAAGATGCGCAGATTTGTAGGTTAAGTGGCTTTGGTTTAAAAAAAAAATTTAAACAGTCCCTAGTGTGTGGGGTAGTGCTAGTGTACTTGCTAGTGTGATTGCTGATCGGCACGGACTTGGTGGGCCGAAGGGCCTCATTCTCTAATCTCTAAAGTCTAATAAATGTCTTAAAGGAGGAGAGTTCTTGTGTATTAAGGCAGAAGTTTATTTTAGTTTATTGTGACGTGTAGTGAGGTACAGTGAAAAGCTTTTGTTGCGTGCTATCCAGTCAGCAGAAAGACAATACATGATTACAATTGAGCCATGTACAGCGTATAGACACAAGGGTATAACGTTTAGTGCAAGGTAAAGTCTGATTCAGGATAGTCCAAGGGTCATCGTTAAATGGGCTGATCGACCTAGTACTACACTTGGTGGTCACCACCATCAAACAAGGGAACAGTCAAAGGAGTAAGGAGAGAATTAGGTGGTAAATTTCAAAAGACCACTAACAGTATTCTCAACTGTGGAGGTTAAATGTCAGGAGAGAATACTTGGTGTGGATGTGCTAAGATAGGGACGTTTATGGCTAAAGGTGTAGGAAAGAACAGATGCTGGTTTAAATCAATGATAGACACAAAATGCTGGAGTAACTCAGGCAGCATCTCTGGAGAGAAGGAATGGGTGACCTTTCGGGTCGAGACCCTTCTTCAGACTGATGTCAGGGGAGTGGGCAGTACCGAGATAAAATGTAGTCAGAGAACCGGGAAGGGGAAGGAAAGAGGGAAAGTGAGGTCTACTGGAAGTTAGAGAAGTCAATGTTCATGCAGCTTGGGTGTAAGCTGTGAGAAAATGAGGAGGGATTTGAAAACAAGAAGCTCCGAAAAGGTGTTTTTCTTTTAAACCCAGTACAAAGTGATCACAAAATGTCACCCATTCTGAAACAACCAAGTACCCTTCAGTCAGTACCTGTGGAGAACCCAGTCCTCTTGTGGCAGCGAGTGAACTCAATGTTGAAGTACGCCACCAATGCGTGGATGTAGTCATTGCGTGTGACTTGAAGGCAGAAAGGCGACGTGAAGGATAGGTCGTCGACCTTCACTGTGTAAATATCCACCTCCTGAATGGAAAGAGAATTCAGTAGGAATGAACTCTTACACACCCAGCAACTACTCCCCTCTCCCCACCGACTCATACAACTCAGGGAGCGCAGTGGCATAGCTGCCGTTTCACAGCATGAGGCCCGGGTTAGATCCTAACCTCGGGTGCTGTCTGTGTGGAGTTTGCACATTATAGTCAATAGACAATAGGTGCAGGAGTAGGCCATTCGGCCCATTCAATGTGATCATGGCTGATCATCCCCAATCAGTAACCCTGCCTTTTCCCCATATCCCCCGACTCCACTCTCTTTAAGAGCCCTATCTAGCTCTCTTGAAAGTATCCAGAGAACCGGCCTCCACCGCCCTCTGAGGCAGAGAATTCTAGACTCACAACTCGTGTGGAAAAAGTGTTTCCTCAACCCTCTCATCCTTCTAAACTCCATCATTCTCCCTGTGACTGCGTGGCCTTCATCCGAGTTTCCATTTTCCTCCCACATCCCAAAGACGTGCAGATTAGTAGGTTCATCGTCCTCTGTAAATGGGCAGTAGTATGTAGGGAATGGATGAAAGTGGGAGAACTAGTGTGAAGGGGTGATCGTTGGTGGGTGTGGACCTGGTGGTCCGAAGGGCCTGTTTACATTATGTATCATTCAAACAATCAATCCTACCAGGGTGGAGGCCTTCTGATTGCCGGCATATTGCCATACAACAGTAGCACAACCATTCCCATCAAACCGTAATCCATTTAACCTCACATTCCCCAAATGGAACAAACTCATGCACTAACCTTGATGAGACAGGCATTGGTCACCAACTGTTTGGGATCCACCACATCCACCAGTGGTTCCTTGATGGCCACATCCTTGATGCAGGACATATCAAAACCATAGACATTCTCCCACCCTGCAGGAAGAGCACAAACAGGCAGGTTACACCAAAACTATATAAAATTCTACCCTACAAAATTTGCCTTGCCCTTAACAAAAGCTTGAAAGGGCTCAGAGAAGATTTATGAGGATGTTGCCAAGACTCGAGGGCCTGAGGTATAGGGAGAGGTTGACCAGGCTAGGACTGTATTGCTTGGAGCGCAGGTGGATGAGAGGCGATCTTAGAGGTGTACAAAATCACGAGGGGAATAGATCAGGTAAACGCACAAAGTCTCTTGCACAGAGTAGGGGTATCGAGAACCAGACGACATAGGTTTAAGGTGAGGGGGGGGGGGGAAACATTTGATAGGAACCAGAGGGCTCCCTTTTTTTTTTTTACTCAAAAGGTGGTGGATGAACGGAACGCGTGCTGGAAGAGGTAGTGGAGTCAGTACTATCGCAACGTTTTAGAAACATTTAGACAAGTACATGGATATGGGTAGGTTTATAGCAAGGATTCCCAACCTGGGGCAAATTCACCCCCAGGGGGTAAAGATCGCCTACCTAGGGGGTAAATTTGTTGATTCTGAATGCTTACATATTTTTTCTCATTGACTGACTATGTTTGGTTCTGGTATACTGTTCATCATTAGTTGTTCATAAATAAGTGAAATAACATTGTTATGTGCTATTAAAGGTGCCGGGGTAAACGGGACGCAAAAAGTTGGGAACCCCTGGTTTAGAGCAGTATGGACCAAACACAGGCAGGTGGAACTAGTGTAGATTGGGCATGTTGGTTGGCGTGGGCAATTAGGCCGAAGGGCATGTTTCCACGTTGAATGATTATGTCACAGGGGGTGGGTTCAAGTACTTGAAATAATCAGCACCACCCCAGCACTTAAAAAAATCAATAATTTATCATGCTAAAATTAAATGTCTTGAATTTCAGTGATGGTCACCCACACCCCATTGGCCTGAAACATCCACCAGAGCCCAGGACAGGAAAATGGGTGAAATGCAATTTTGAAATAAAGTACCTGAATAGGCCTTAGAGCCAACATGCGAGCACAAGTTAACCAAAACGCCAATTCCTAGCTACTGTTTGCAGGAGTTAGCGATGCACAAATTAGCTGAGCCTTATATTACAACAGCAGATGCGCTCCATCAATACTTCACCGGCAGCACAACTCTGACAATACAAACTACCCGCCACTCTGCAAACTTACAATGGATTTTATAATCCTTGTATTGTCGGTCCTCAATGGCTGTGACGTACAAAGCAGCTCGGTCAGGGAAAATCAGCCCATCTGGTCGCTAAAAAAAAAAAACCAAAAACAGGTTTTAATCAGTGAAAAATAAACACAGCAAAAATCCAGCCTCACATACGCACCGTGTCTGGGATAGATGGTACGTGTTGGACAGCCAGGTGCAAGTCCAAACTAAAACCTTGGCTCTTATAGCACCATCAGAGACCTTGTTGGTTAAAATGCAAATGACCAGTATCTTCAGCACGCAGCCGAAGTGGGGTAAAGGCAGATGCAATCATGGCTTTCACTATCCAAGGCAATCCTTGAGACGAAGGTATTAGTACCATGGGGAAACCAGGGAGTGGAATGACAGAACTGGTATTTCCATGGACAATCTAGGATTTGAAGAACAAAGCATCCTGTTTTGTGCTGCATCATTCTGTGATTCATGAAAGCGGGATGGAGCAGATCGTTATTTCTAAAACAGAGGATGAGGGAAATTGGGCAAAATTTAGTTATGATTGGCACATGCACTTCACATTGTTAAATAGGCTCGTGGACTTCCAGCTGCCAGAATTAATCACAATACTCTTTCCATTTGCTTCGATACGTACCAGCCACTTGTCCCGTGCGTAGATAACCGTGTTCAGCATTGACTCGTAAAAGAGACAGTAGCCCATCCACTCACTGATGATGATGTCCACCTTCTCCACTGGCAAGTCCACTTCCTCCACCTTGCCCTTGATTATTGTGATAACTGAAACAGGAAAGAACAACGGACACTCACAAGCTGCACCGTCTCCCCTTCCACCAAATTTTAACCTCCAAAAACATGAAAGATTGAGCATAGCATGAAACAAGAGGGGACCCAACCCGTGAGGGCATTTAGCTGAGTCACCCATAGTAGACCTGAGCTTTTTTTGGCTCGTAATTTCCAAAATAACGTAAGTGGTTCTCCAAATCCCAATTGAAATGCATTATAACCAATGTGGCCCGCCTGATCCAAACAGCGTTCCCTAATCAATCACTCGTGTTAAATCTAATTTGTGGTATGGAAATACATTGTGTAGCAGAACAACGTGTACCAAGGACACGCAGGTATACTATGACAGGTGGAGTACCACCATTAGAATATCAAACAACAAAAAGCTAGCTCAGATGTAGTATAGACTTGTGATGCTTCTACTATTGCACAACATGTTTGGCGGAAGGCTGCATTTCGTGACAAGACTATAGCCACCAAGAAATGAAAATGACTGGGTAATTCCATTCCAGTCAAACCTAGAGACCATACTGAGGCGATAGATTTGTCTGCAACTACCCTCAAGCTCATCATGTGTTTTTTTTATTTGGGAAGGATGCTACAACTTCAGGCTCTACTGCAAACTTTCCACTTGAAATAGACTAAACTGTACCATGCTGAACTCCGTATGTATCCGAATACTGATCTCAACAGGTGAATCTTGAGAAACTGCTCAAGGAAATAGGACAAGCCTGACCCTTCCAAACCTGGACACACGCAAGAAAGCTAAGGACTTGCAGGTTAGCAGTTTTACTTGGCGTTTTTGTAATGCAGACCACAAGACCCATTTACCCACAATCTCCACCGTCTCAATATTGATCACCCAAAAGATCCCAAGCACAAAAACACAAAATTGCACCAGAGACAATTAAAATACTGAATTTCCTCTACTCAAACAGCTTCTCTCTGGACACATACCCTCCTAATATTACAAATCTTGCTAGCACTGGATTTCAATCTTTCAAAGCTCTTCCAAATTTATACATCATGCTTACCTGGTGTAATTAAACATCCCCTGAAAACATATTTCCCCCAGCTCCTTGCCACTCAATTTTTTGCTTGGAAGTGTCCCATTCACTTTATAAAGCATGTGTAATCATGAACAGCAGCAGCACACCTAAAGTATTCTTTGTATGAAGTCTACTTAGTTCAGCTGGGCGGCAGCAGCAGGGAGGAAAACCTGCCCCGCTCCAATCAATTATTAAGTGATCCCATGCATAGCACAATTTGAGAACCGACAAACTAGGCTATAAACCCACAGCCACAACCTGCAAGCCAGGTCTTGGCCAGGTACCAAGCTGTTGCAAACTGAATAGCATACAAATGGGCAATTACAAAATAAGCAAATAATTTATTTTGTCTGTAATTTTTTTTTAAATGCACATAAAACAAACATAATACAGGCAAGTCTCCAGGTTACAGAAAGGGCTTCATTCCCGAGAACTGTCCATAAACCGATTTCTCCACAGGTCACTGTAGCTACCCATATCGCATTGTTCCAGACACATTTGACACAATTCTTACATTTCATCAAACCTAATACTAACACAAGCCATAATAATACTGAGGGAATATATACAGCATAGTTATGAACACAAGACATTTTATTACGATCTTGAAAAGTGCTTAAAAATACGGGAGAATTTGAGTAAAGTTGGATTTCCAGATGGCGGGTCATTCATAACCCAGGAAGTCGCTGGATTGTGGATCCTTACCATGGTTCAGGTTGTTTGCTTTGATGATCTTCTCAGCATATTCAGAGATATTGGAACACTCAATCTGCCATTTAATAAAAAAACACATTTTACAGGAAGAATAATCATTTGAGTTTTCTTTTATCAAAAGGACAGCTAACACCAATTAAAATGAAGTCTAGAATGAAAAGATTCTCAAATGCAAGAATTCAAAAATGAACCTCGAATACCTATTGTTTAAGAGGGAACTGCAGATGCTGAAAATCAAAGGTAGACAAAAATGCTGGAGAAACTCAGTGGGTGAGGCAGCATCTATGGAGCAAAGGAAATAGGCCCATACCTATTCATCATGATGAAGATTATTCAGAAGGACTACCATCGTGGCAAGCATCATGAAGTCTAACCATTCAAAGAACAGTAGAAAATAGACAGACAAAGCTAACCAAAATATTGAGGCATTAGACTAGGTAATTCCTGCATCACCATTTTTGGTCAGTCAATGAGGCGAACTGTTCCCACAAGCCCTGGGAGGCATTGTAGCTGTTTGACAACTGCCAACTACAATCAGCTACAGTATAAATAGGGTTCACTTAGCACGGTTGGCACACAGCCACCCCGCTTCAATGTTTACCAGATAAAGATACGGCATTTACATGCCATCTATTTCAAACTATTCAAAGCAATTGAGGTACACAATTTTTGAAACCACCTGTTCCGACATCAGGAGATTTAAACTCCTGCAGGACTTTGAATGCACAGATCCTTGGTTTAATGTCACATGTGAAAGACAGCCAGGACTACCTTCAAATGAGACTAGCTCCATATAGATTAGGTGTGATCCTTACCCCAATAACCTTCTTAGCACCAGCCTTCGCCGCAAACATGCACAGGATGCCCGTTCCACTTCCCACATCCAGGACTATCTTATCCTTGAAGAGATGCTTGTTATGGTACATGGAGTTTCTGTAGGTTAAAGTGCGAACCTCATCCTTCAGCATTTCCTGCGAGGAGAAAAACCATTGAAAGAGTCACAAAGGCTTACAGGGCCAGGGACTGGGGTTAGGCCCTTTCTCAAAATGAATGCAGGCTTCTTTGCTGCTGCCAGCTTCAAATGCCAAAATTAATTAGATGGACTCCAAATTTACCCTCTAGCGGGCACTGAGAACGCAAGAAATAAATAGGTAATTCCACAGGACTATTGCTGATCTTTTACCTCAGCACCCCTCCTTCACTGGATATTCAATAATCAATAGGTCTTATCAAATATAATCAGTACTGAGCATCCACAGCCCTCTTTGGAAGGACATAACAAATACACTACTCAATGGGTGAAGACATTTATTTTCAACTCTTCCGAATGGCCAACTTCATTTTATATTCTGACCCTTGCTACTGGATACTCTAAGCAGGTAAAACATAATCCCCACATCTCTTATCGAGCCCAATACAAATATTGCACATTTCAATTAGACCATTTAATTTCTTCTGAACACTGGAAGGCACAACCCCAGTCTGTTTGATTTCTCTCCTTCCAGAAAACCACCCTTCAAGATTTCCGGTCCACTGGCTGCATTCCCTTTATCACAACTAAACCTTTCATCGGAGGAGATGCACAATATTTCAGACACAATGCCACCAAAGCCCTATATAACTGGGACCAATACATTTCTATGCTGTTGAGATGTTCAGCTAAACACTTTGCACCTAAATCCTGTGGCAACAAAATGCAACAACCTGTCCATTGACATTTAACTGCAATCTCACTAGAAGAAAACCAGCGATAGTGATCAAATGCTCCCAGTTAGTCATGGAATAAGTTGCATTCCAAGTAATGGTCGTAGCTAGCTATCTGCTAAAAAAAAATAAAGCGCAAACATCAAGACTAGCAAAGTAATTATTTCACGAAGACATACTGGTATCAATACTTTCACACTACCATAATATCCCCAAAGTACTTTAAGATCAATGAAGAGCTTTTCAGAGACAAACATAGGAGTCAATGTGCACAAAGCAGGCTGCCATTGCCCACACTAGCCAGTATGTCAACCCCTCTGGGAACCCTCTAAAACACAGGTAGGTCCCTGCTGAACACCTTGTCAGCAAAATACCCCAAAGTGGAGCAGGCCTTCAGCACTATGCAGCAGAATCAGCATGGGTTTCTATAGCATAAGAACCCACAACATTTTGAGCAGTGGGGAATGTTAGGTAAAGACGTGCAGTTGACATTACCATTGATTTGGTTGTTTAAATGGAATAACAACTCTAACCAAGTTTTGCTACTCACCTCATGAATTCCAAAGTGCGCATAGGAATCAAAGTAATAATCCTTGGAGGTCATGTCCTCGGCCTCAGCCTTGACTGGTGTACTTCCATCTGGGGCACCAGGGAGTGAGGTAACCTGGTCAAATCGTTGCATTGAAATAGGGCATGTTGAGAAAGCATTAACCATAATCTTCAATTGACTTTAACATCTTCCTCATTTTCAAACCCCTTCAAGGAGTCTTCTTCTCCATACCTCTCTTTACATTCCATTACAAGTACCTCTCCCTATAAGATCTACAGCTGCCCAAATTTGTACACTTTTGCCAATGTTATATCTGTACCTGGATAGGAAAAGTATAGAGAGATGTAGGTCAAGCACAGGCAAAAGGGACTAATTTAGATGGGGCATCTTGGTCAGGATGGATGAGGTGGGCATGTTTCCATGTTGTATGATTCTATGCAAGCCTACTAAGTTGTCTCCAAAATTGCTCCAATCCCAACAGCTGACACTTCAACTGCCAAATGTACTAAGTCAGATACTTTCCAAACTTTCTCTATTTTACTTCCAGCATGAACGATAACATGGTCAGCGTTTCATTTTTGGTTTAACCGCTATAATGTACAAACTGAAATACACACAGTAACTACACAAATTCAAGTTGTTAATATTCAATTCTGATACAAGGACAATATAAACATCTAGAACAGCAAAAGTATTTAAATGCCTCAAAATAAAATCCAAATGTAATATGCCAGTTTTAATTACATTAAAGAAAGTAGCTAGGAATAACATGAGGTACATAGCCATGTCACTGAGTGTTACTTGTGTTAGCCTTTGTATTAGAGGAGTAATAATTGCTATGTACATCACCAGGTAATTCTGGGTCTGGGGAAAGGACTCAGCAAAACTGAGTAAAGTAATAATGAAAGCAAAAAGCAATAATGAGCAAGAAAATCCAGTACCAGCTATTTACCTACTGTCTATTGTCTACTTGTGGTTTTAAAGAGAACAAGAGGGAACATTGTAGCTTACCCTGCCATAGTTTTTGGACGTTCACTTGATTTGTACTGCTCCTAGACTGAAATATTATTCAATTCTGCCTATTGTTTAAAGGAAATGAAATAAACTAGAGAATGTTAGGACATTTAGCCTAAATTTCTTGAGGACTATGTTCTAATTAGCTTGTTAATTTGGGACATATTAACCAACGTATTCAAAACAGTCATCAGATCAGAGGGCAGTATGGGGTTTGTAAACAGCAGGTCATACGCAACAAACTAGTTGACGAAAAATGTCTAAAGGATGCTTTTTATACTCACTATCACAAGGCACTGATATGGTCCCTCAAAGATAATTTACCTAAACTTAAAACTCAGAACAGAGTTCAAAGACCTGGCTGTAAAATTCACTCAGCAACACAAAAGGGATGAGAAAGTACTTGAAGTATGATGGACACAAAATGCTGGAGTAATTCAGAGGGACAGGAAGCATCTCTGGATAGAAGGAATGGGTGATGTTTCGGGTTGAGAGCCTTCTTCAGACTAACAGTCAGCGGAGAGAGAGGTAAGGAAGTGCAAGGTGTGAAAACGGGACAAGGGGTACGGAGATCGCAAAAAACAGAATAAATCATTGTTAGCTGAGAGACAGTAACAAACAACAAAGCAAACAGATAATCGGAGATAGTCAGATGGGTTGGAGAAATGGAGAGAAAGGGAAAACGTGGGTTACTTTGAAGTTAGAGAAGTCAATATTCATACCGCTGGGGTGTAAGCTGCAAATATTGGGTTTGCAATTATTTATAATATCTATAAAAAATTCTGATGATGTATTTGCTGATAACAACGAAGCAGCACAGCAGCAGTTACGAATGGTGTTTCTTCACAGATCAAGTGATGAGGTTTCTAACCAATGCGAGAAATTTGTGAGCAAATGTGGATGTCCTCCCCCAGCCCAAGACCAAATGGATAATGTAAACTGTAAACTTAGTTGCGTAGAGTTTGAGCGGAAGTGTTCGGAAAATATGTAGAAGAATATGCGAGGAGAACGTAGGATTAATGCAAATGGTTAGGATGGAACTGCAGACGATGGTTTAAACCAAAGATAGACAAAAAATGCTGGAGAAACCTAGCGGGACAGGCAGCATTTCTGGAGAGAAGGAATGGGTGAAGGAAAAGGAAAGGAAAAGCTTTTCCCACTGAGAGTAGGGAAGATTCAAACAAGGGGACATGACTTGAGAATTAAGGGACTGAAGTTTAGGGGTAACATGAGGGGGAACTTCTTTACTCAGAGAGTGGTAGCTGTGTGGAATGAGCTTCCAGTGAAGGTGGTGGAGGCAGGTTCGTTTTTATCATTTAAAAATAAATTGGATAGTTATATGGATGGGAAAGGAATGGAGGGTTATGGTCTGAGCGCAGGTATATGGGACTAGGGGAGACTATGTGTTCGGCACGGACTAGAGGGGTCGAGATGGCCTGTTTCCGTGCTGTAATTGTTATATGGTTATATGGTTATATGGGTGGAGTTTCAGATCCGATCCGAAACGTGATCACCCATTCCTTCTCTCCAGATGCTGCCTGTCCCGCTGAGTTACTCCAGCATTTTGTGTCTAATGGAAAAGATTGGTTGGCGTAGACTTGATGGGCTGAAGGTCCGTTTACAACTGCATAACTGTGAAACAGAGCTTTAATATAGATGTAAACATTTGTTCCTACTATATTAATGGGTAGGCAAAGCTGGAAAATGCATTTCAATGCTGGCAAAGGTGACGGCATCCAAGTTGGACGAAGAGACAATCAGAACTCACTTGCTAAATGATAAAAAATAAAGCTATAAATAGAGGCACAAAGGGACTTGGAAGTGCAAGCACATAGAATAGAAGTGTCATTAACAGGTACAGAAATAGTCAATATGGCAAACAGAATGATGACCTTCATATAGAAAGAAACAAGGTGCAAGGGGATAGTAGCTACATTGCAGCCAAACTAAAAGGAGGCCTTTTTAGACAACAAATGTAATCTTCACATTGCCAGGCATCATATCACAAAGGACTATACAGATCTGAGTGGGAGCGAAAGAACAGAGTATATATCAACTAAAATGATTATAAAAAGATTGCATAAAATAAAACTGCAATTCAGAAGATTAAACTGTGAATGGGCTGTGTGTTCCAATGTCAGTGATTGTAGAGGGTTGGAGCATTTGACTGCGTGGGCTGTGCATGGGAAGAGGGTCTGGGCATCAGCTTGAGACAAGAGGGGAAGGTGGGCTGGCTCAGTTTGCACAAGAGGCGTGGGGCTGGGCATGGAGAAAGGAGCAAGATGGAGAGCGGGAAGGGGGCGGCGTTGATTGAGGGAAAGGAATCATGCGTTGGGGAGAGGGACTGAGGCGACCTTTACTGGAAAAAAAAGGTGGAGAAGGGGTGCTAGTCCCGTAGCTTGGGAAGGGTTGTTGAATGTTGCTGTTCCATTGAAGGTAGACGAGGGGACACAATGTGTGAGGAGGGGACGGGGTGCCCCTGGTCATCCCAGCTCTGGCCCCAGGTCCTCCCAGCCCTCAAAGCCCCGCAGGGGGGGGGGAGAGAGTGCGTGAGCCTTCTAGATTATATAAATTGAAAAATAAATTAGAAAGGTTCGTTCATTGAGCTCCCTGCGCCGCCCCCCACACACTCGTGAGCGGTAACCAGGGGCCGGGCCGCACGCCGCCGCCATTTTGCCGCCGCGCCGTCCCGCCTCGAACGACCCATTGAGCGGCCGCCGCCCCTCCCACCGCCTCCCTCCCTCCCTCCCTCCCCGCCCGCCCGTCCGCCCCGCGCCTTCACCAAAGCAAAACACACGTCATTCGGTGAAGAAACATCGTGGCCATTCACCTCCGGTTTCACCCTCATGCGACTCCCCTCTGCTTCAACACCCACCTCCATGCACTCGGCCATCTTGTGAAAGAAGTGCCGTCATGTTCGCCCCGCCTTTTATACCGGGAGGGAAATCTGGTCCCGCCCCTACTCAATCCCGATTGGCCGCCTGTCCAGTCGGCTCTGATATAATTGGACAAATTAGGTGCCAGTCACGAACACCGCCTCCGTTCGCAGCGGCGTCGAGAGCAACGATTGGTTCATTCACACGTCACTCCAGACAAAGGCCTCTGTTCATTGGTTTGGCGAACGGTAGGGGCGTTTCTCTCGGTCTAGGATACGTTGATTGGATGGTTGTGCCGTCTATCAACCAAAAGGAGGCGGGATGTGGTAGGGCACCGCCCCCTCCCAGGCGGCGTGTGATTGGTCGGTGGCGGCCGGCAGGAAGCAGTGCACATCCACACGTGGGGCCGGTCGGAGGATGCTGTGCCCTCTCTGCACGTGGGAGCCTGGGGCTGGAGACTCAGCTCCACCTCACTCGTCCTCTTCACTACTCGGATGAAATGCATAAAACCCCATACTATGCACTCGGCAGAAAAGGAAAGATGGGTCATTTTCATTCGATTCATAACACTCATCTTGACTAGGGTTGCCAACTTTCTCACTCCCAAATAACGGACAAAACGGTGGGTGTAGACGGGGCATGTAAAGGACTGGTGGGGGGCAATAAGGGACATTGAGGGGGGAGGGGACATTGAGGGGGAGGAGGGGACATTGAGGGGGAGGAGGGGACATTGAGGGGGAGGGGACATTGAGGGGGAGGGGACTGAGGGGGAGGGGACTGAGGGGGAGGGGGCATTGAGGGGGAGGGGACATTGAGGGGGAGGAGGGGACATTGAGGGGGAGGAGGGGACATTGAGGGGGAGGGGACATTGAGGGTGAGGGGGCATTGAGGGGAGGGGACATTGAGGGGGAGGGGACATTGAGGGGAGGGGACATTGAGGGTGAGGGGGCATTGAGGGGAGGGGACATTGAGGGGGAGGGGGTTACATAGATGGGCAAAATATAGTGTGCAACTGATGTGCATAAGGGGACCTGTGATTGGATAACAGGTGATTCACTCGTGTGTGGCGTCAACAGCCCATGCAACACGTACGCATGTTGTTGTATCAGATGTAGGATCTGTCTGTAAGCGTGCCCTCTGGTGATTAGTATAGTAGCAGTCAAATACGGGACATGGGCAGTCCCGTATGGGACAAATCAATTTAGCCCAATATACGG
The DNA here is from genome assembly GCF_010909765.2 of Amblyraja radiata. Classification (NCBI taxonomy): domain Eukaryota; kingdom Metazoa; phylum Chordata; class Chondrichthyes; order Rajiformes; family Rajidae; genus Amblyraja; species Amblyraja radiata. The sequence goes on along the minus strand of NC_045993.1, from coordinate 11,418,811 downwards.
GAGGTCCCAGCAAATACGGGACAGTTGGCAACCCTAACCTTGACTGAAAGCTGGGAGTGCTGGAAGAACTCATCAGGCTGGGCAGCATCTGAAGGGGGGAATGGATAGAGTAGAAGACACAAAGTGCTGGAGTAGCTCAGCGGGTCAGGCAGCATCTCAGGAGAACATGGATAGGCAATGTGGGCCGAGATCCTTCTTCAGACGGGTAGAATAGTTTTGTTTATTGTCACGTGTACCGAGGTACAGTGAAAAGCTTTTTTTTGCGTGCTTTCCAGTCAGCAGAAAGACTATACATGATTATACAGTTTGCAGATACAGGATAAAGGGAATAACGCTTAGTGCAAGATAAAGTCCAGTAACGTCTGATTAAAGATAGTTTGTGGGTCTGCAATGAGGTAGATAGTAGCTCACAACTGCTCTCTGGTTGTTGATAGGATAGTTCAGTTGCCTGATAACAGCTGGGAAGAAACTCCCTGAATCCGGAGGTGTGCTTTTTCACACTTCTGTACCTCTTGCCTGATGGGAGAGAGGAGAAGAGGAAGTGAACGAGGTGAGACTGGTCTGTGAATATGTCGGTTGGCCTTGCCGAGGCAGTATGAAGTGTAGATGGAGTCGATGGAAGGGAGGTTGGTTTGTGTGGGCTGCGTCCACAATATCTGAAACATCAGGTCCATTTTCTTCCACAGATGCGACCTGCAGGCTGAGCTCTTAAAGGACTTTGAAGATGCTGGAATCTTGAGCAAAACACAGTCTCTTGTGTACAACTTGATCGACTGCCAGTCATTCAAGTATCCATCATCAAGTTCAAGAGAGTTTATTGTCATGTGTCCCTGATAGGACAATGAAATTCTTGCATTGCTTCAGCACAACAGAACATAGTAGGCATGAATACAGAACAGATCAGTGTGTCCATATACCATTGTATAAATATATACACACATGAATAAATAAACTGATAAAGTGCAAATAAACAGATAATGGGCTATTAATGTTCAGAGTTTTGTCCGAGCCGAGTTTAATAGCCTGATGGCTGTGGGGAAGCGGCTATTCCTGAATCTGGTCGTTGCAGTCTTCAAGCTCCTGTACCTTCTACCTGAAGGTAGCGGGGAGATGAGTGTGTGGCCAGGATGGTGTGGGTCCTTGATGATGATGCCGGCCTTTTTGAGGCAGCGACTGCGATAGATCTCCCCGATGGAAGGGAGGTCAGAGCCGATGATGGACTGGGCAGTGTTTACTACTTTTTGTAGTCATCTCTTAGCTTTAACTACTCTATCATATCAGCTGCGATTTGTGTGCATCCCAGACTCAGATCCTACATTAGTCATTCCTTTAATTCCCAGTTCCATAGATCACCTTCACAGATGTTAGCTCAAGTCTCACTCTTGCTGTTGACTATTAATTGAATCAGAGATTTCATCTGTGAGGATAGATAACATCCTAGAGAGAAACAAGTGAGAACAGTCTTGAGCTACTATCTACCTCATTGGAGACCTTTGGACTACTGTTATTCGGACTCTACCTTGTAATAAACTTTATTCCCTTTATCCTTTAACTGTATACTTTGGATGACTCGATTGTAATCATGTATAGTCTTTCCGCTGACTGGATACCAAGCAACAAAAAAGCTTTTCACTGTACCTCAGTACACGTGATAATAAACTAAATGATCCAGTAGCCGGCTATTCCAAGTCTTCTCCTTGTTTCCTTACCAATATGTATTTCAACTGGAATATAAAAATCCAACTGTAGACGATGGAACAAGAAGTAAATTGCTGGAGGAACTCGGTGGGTCAAGCAGCATCCTTGGAAGCGACGTTTCGGGTTGTGATCCTGCTTGTCATCAGTGTTTTGAGGGAAGACAGCCAGAGGTGAAAGTGAGAGGGGTTGGGAGGTGGAACACGATGGGGTGGGGGGTGATGGGTGGATGGAGAGTCTTGGAGACAGAGGGTGGTGAGGGGTAGATGGAAACAGAGAAGGAAAAATACTTAGGCATATGAAAGCAGATGTAGGGTGGATGCTGGAAGATGTGAAATGTTAATTTCCCATTTCAACAGATGATGCCTGATCGGAATGTTTTCAGCATGTTCTGTTTCATTGGTCATACCTAACAGCAGGCCAGCACAGTGCGTGTTGGCGATCACCTGTACCAATGCCCCACAGTGCCAGATACCTGGGTTCGACCCACACCACAGGCGATGGAACTTGTTCTGCACCTGGATTCATTCCCCCACCCCAAAGACGTGTGGGTTAGCAGGTTTAGTTTAATTCAGAGATACAACGTAGAAACAGGCCCTTCGGCCCACCGAGTCCACGCCAACCAGCAATCACCTGTACACTAGTTCTATCCTACTCACTGGGAACAATTTACAGAAGGCAATTAACCTACATACCTGCGCATCTATGCAATGTGGGAGGAAACCGGAGCAACCCTAGTGATCACAGGGAGAACGTACAAACTCCCTACAGACAGCTCCCGTAGTCAGGATTGAACCCGGGTCTCTGGCGATGTAAGGCAGCAGCTCCAATATAAATAAATTTGAGGTTATCCACTTTGGTGGCAAAAACAAGGGGGCAGATTATTATCTCAATGAGGTTAGGTTAGGTAAGGGGGAGGTACAGCGAGACCTGGGTGTCCTGGGTGTCACTGGGTGTCACTGAAAGTTGGCGTGCAGGCACAGTAGGCAGTGAAGAAAGCTAATGGAATGTTGGCCTTCACAACAAGAGGATTTCAGTATAGGAGTAGAGAAGTTCTTCTGCAGTTGTACAGGGCTCTGGTAAGACCACATCTGGAGTATTGCGTACAGTTTTGGTCTCCTAATTTGAGGAAGGACATCCTTGTGATTGAGGCAGTGCAGCGTAGGTTCACGAGATTGATCCCTGGGATGGCGGGACTGTCATATGAGGAAAGATTGAAAAGACTAGGCTTGTATTCACTGCAGTTTAGAAGGATGAGGGGGATCTTATAGAAACATATAAAATTATAAAAGGACTGGCCAAGCTAGATGCAGGAACAATGTTCCCAATGTTGGGCGAGTCCAGAACCAGGGGCCACAGTCTTAGAATAAAGGGGAGGCCATTTAAGACTGAGGTGAGAAAAAACCTTTTCACCCAAAGAGTTGTGAATTTGTGGAATTCCCTGCCACAGAGGGCAGTGGAGGCCAAGTCACTGGATGGATTTAAGAGAGTTAGATAGAGCTCCAGGGGCTAGTGGAATCAGGGAATATGGGGAGAAGGCAGGCACGGGTTATTGATTTGGGCGATCAGCCATGATCGCAATGAATGGCGGTGCTGGCTCGAAGGGCCGGATGGCCTCCTCCTGCACCTATTTTCTATGTTTCCATGGCCCACTTGAAATGGCCCCATAGTGCGTAGATCCAGGGGAGTTAATGGGGATTGTAATGAGAATAAAACAAAAGGCATTAATATAGGATTAGTGTAAATGGGTGGTTGATGGTCAGGTCAGACTCAATGGGCTAGAACAATGAAAGCAGTCACAGGCCCTTCAGCCCACAATGTCCACGCCAACCATGATGCCAAGTTAAACTTATCTCTGCCTGTACAAAGGCCGAAGAAAGACACAAAGTGCTGGAGTAACTCAGCGGGTCGGGCAGCATCTCTGGAGAACATGGATAAGTGACGTTTCGCGTCGGGACCCATCTTCAGACCAAAAGGCCCGTTTCCCTGCTGCATCTCTACGACTCCTTTAGCAGCACTTAGGATAACAGGGTTATCGGTTGTCAATATCACCATCTGTGGTTCAGTGGTTGGTAGAGGGTTATGGGTTCAGGAAACAGCATGGCCACCAGCATAATCGAGGACCAGTCTCATATCGGACACTCCCTCCTCCCCTCTCTCCCATCAGGAAAGAGGTACAGAAGTGTGGAATCGCACACTTCCAGATTCAGGGACTTTTTTTCCCGGCTGTTACCAGGCGAACAATAACCCTGACAGAAGATAGACACAAAATGCTGGAGTAACTCAGCGGGACAGGCAGCATCTCTGGTTAGAAGGAATGGGTGTCGTTTTGGGTCGAGACCCTTCTTCAGACTGAAAGTCAGGGGAGACGGAGACAAGGAAGTGTAAGGTGCGAAAACGAGACATCAAAAGAGATGTAGTTCAAGGATAACGTAAAATAGATCATTGTTAGCGAGGAGAAGATGGCAACAAAGCAGAGATAAAATGTAATCAGAGAGACAGGCAGACTGGTGGAAGAACTGGGAAGGGGGAGGGATGGAGATAGAGGGAAAGCAAGGGTTGCTTGAAGTTAGAGACATCAATGTTCATACCGCTGGGGTGTAAGCTGCCCAAGCGAAATATGAGGTGCTGTTCCTCCAATTTGTGCTGGGTCTCACTCTGACAGTGGAGGAGGCCCAGGACAGAAAGGTCAGTGTGGCACTAGATATAATTCTTCCCAGTTTAAAAAAGAATCACATATCTCATCATGTGTTATTAGGAACACAGATTTTATTTCTTGAGCATTCATATAAACATCCACAAGTCTCACCAGTTAAAAAAATCAAACAATTCATACAAAATCACTCTCCTTCCCCCTCCCCCCCCACATGTTAAAAAAATATTTATACGCTTCAGTGATTTTTAATTCCAGGTTAGCACAGACAAAGAATTACACATGGTCACAGTATCAGACTTCACAACATGCCTTGCCCAGGTTTGCAGTGCAATTTAATCCCCTCAGGAACAATTATTGCTGGGCCATTGGCATTTATTTGGCAAAGCACCAGTCTTTTGAAGAGGCATGTTGGTCGGCATGGGCAAGTTGGGCCGAATGGCCTGCATCCACGCTGTACGACTCTGTGACTAGAGCTAGTCACAATGCCTTAGCTTTATTCTTCCTGAGATGGCGGGACTGACATATGATGAAAGAATTGAGCGACTAGAATTTAGAAGGATGAGAGGTTATCTTATAGAAACATATAACATTCTTAAGTGGATTGGACAGGCTAGATGCAGGAACAATTTTCCCAATTTTGGGTGGGAGAGTCCAGAACCAGGGGTCACAGTGTAAAAATAAAGGGTAGGCCATTTAGGACTGAGATGAGGAAAAACGTTTTCATCCAGGGAGTTGTGAATCTGTGGAATTCTCTGCCGCAGAAGGCAGTGGAGGCCAATTCACTGAATGTTTTCAAGAGAGTTAGATTTGGCTCTTAACGCTAATGGAATCAAGGGATATGGGGTGAAAGCAGGAACGGGGTGCTGAATTTGGATGATCAGCCATGATCACATTAAATGGTGGTGCTGGCTCGGAGGGCCGAATGGCCTACTTCTGCACCTATTTTCGAAGTTTCTATGTTTCTATGATTCACGAGGTGAAACCTCACCTGGAAGCTTTTGCCCGTCAGGAATGTTTCTAATCCAGCTCCAACCGTACGAACCAGGATTCTCCCCCCTCTCTTCCCCCCGCCCCACATACGCATTGTCCCAGATTAGTGTGTAGTTTAAGGCCACCGTTAATAATGTTTAGGCTAATGACCTACAGCAACAAGAATGTTTAAATTGAGAAAAATTAACCAGACAGACTTCAAGTCACACTGAAGCAAAGCAAATTGAGTTGTCCACACAATAAAGTTCGATACTCCGATGATCCAAGAACACACTCCTGTAAACTTTCTGAAATGGAAAAGCCCACAAACATTGTGTGCCCATTTCAGGGAGAACATAGATCAGCCAGAGCCTCACAGTTTAATGCTCAATGCTTAATAACATTATAAGATATTTTTTTAAACTTTAATTTCACATTTTACAAAAATAAATTAAAATAACATTTACATTTTGGCGTACATCTTCTTGTTAAAATATACAGAATTCATTACCCCACAGAGCTCGCAGCCCTTTGATCCTTGTGGTGGAACCACATACAGTATTTTTCGATTTTGGAGCTTTATAATTGGAGAAAATTGTACAAATGGCAGTGTACAAATTCTACAAATGGACCACTATCGTGGTGGTCGATAGTCAAGCAGTCTATCATAGGCCGTCCTCATCTTTGACTGATTTAAAAGTTTCCAACATATATCAATTCATTCAGTCGTATGGATACACGTTCTAAGAATGTCCACTTTCCTTAGCCCATGTCTCAATAGACACTCGAATGACACTGGTGCATGGCTCAATTCTCTCCTCATCCAATGTTGTCACATTTAAGCTACAGGGAGAGGTTGGACAGACTTGGATTGTTCTTCTCTGGAACGTCAGAGGCTGAGGGAAGACTTGATAAAAGTATATAAAATTATGAGAAGCGTAGATAGGGTAGACCAGGGGTGGGGATCCTGCGGCCTTAAGGCTGCATGCGGCCTTCTAGGCCATTACGTGCGGCCTTTTGAATGAATCCAAATTTTGTAGAACCTATCTTTTATTAATTTTATTTTAATCTTAAAATGAACGTATTTAAAACCAGATCAATGCCAAGCTATTTGCAGCCCGCACGATAATCGACACCAGCCCAGGTTTAGAAAAGTCAATGTGGTCGGCCAACAGGTCTACTACCTATCTTGCCCTCCGAGTGACTAATTCCTGAAAAAACTGGTCACAAGCCTCAGAAGACATTGTACACAAAGACACACTGGTCAACCTGAGGAGTACCTTCAGCAACAGGCTGGATCCACCAAGATGCAGTACAGAACGCCACAGGAGATCCTTTTCCCCTATGGCGATCAAATTGTACAACTCCTCCCCCTACTGTCATGGGGTAGACACTCCCCTTCCCCCTCCTCCCCCCCCCCCCCCAAACTTTTCACATCCCTGGTTCGATCCTGACCACGGGTGCTGTCTGCACGGAGTTTGCACGTTCTCTGTGATTGCGTGGGTTTTCTCTGGGTGCTCTGGTTTCCTCCCACACTGCAAAGTCACACAGGTTTGTTGGTTCAGTTCAGTTTAGTTGAATTGGCCAGTCAACTTGTAAATTGCCCCTAATGTGTATGGGCCGGTGCTAGCACGTACGGGGTGATAGCAGGTCGGCGGGGACTCGGTGGGCCGAAGGGCTTGTTTCCACGCTGTATCTCTAAAGCCTAAGCTCTCGTCCCATTTGCCGGGACTATCCGCCCCCAATTTGCTCGTGTTTGGCCCATTTCCCTCCAAATCCAATCCATGTACTTTCCAATCCATGTACTGTACCTGTCCACAGTCACACAATAACACATTCTTACATACCTGTTCAACAATAATACTTACAGTCTCAATTAGCTCCTAACTCTTAAATCGGACAGATATATGTTGAGGGCTAATTATTGATTTGATTGTCGTAGAGTCATGCAGTATGGAAACAGGCCCTTCGGCCCAACTTGCCCATGCCGACCATCATGTCCCATCTGCACTAGAACTGACCAACATGTCCCATCTGCGCTGTGTTTGGCCCATATCCCTCTAAACCTATCCTAGTCATGTGCCTGTCTGAGGTTCTATTGCTACGATGCTAAGATTGCTGTTACTGTGCATCAAACTACTAGCTAGCACCAGTTGGATGAGTTGACATTTGCCTCTAAAAATGTGGTAAAAAAAATCTTATCTGACACCCGTTACAACAAAATGTTAATGCCATCTTCCTGAACTTTATCAGCTTGATTTACTCTTTGACATTCATTCAGGTTACGGGCCACAAACACCGAGTAAACCCTGTTACGTACAGCTACACACACGCACACAGCCACACACAGAGACAGACGCACACACACACACAGCCAGACACAGGCAGTCACACAGAGACAGACGCACACACACACACAGCCAGACACAGAGACAGACAAACACACACAGCCGCACACACAGCCATACATAGAGACAGACGCACACACACACAGACGCACACACAGCCAGACACAGAGACAGACGCACACACACAGCCACAGACAGACAGCCAGACACAGAGACAGACAGACACACACACACACACACACACATGTAGACACTGAGACAGACGCGCGCGCACTCACACACACTTTAGTCACATCACAGACTGAAAGCTAAAACCTGCAGATCCCTTTTCATTTACACACCCGTCATTTAACCTATAGCTGAGAACGAGGTTGATTTCTGAATAAGGTCCGGCAGGTATATTTTTCCCTTTGTCTCCTCCATCTTTCATATTGCAAACCTGATTTATTCTCCCTATATTAATGCAACAGTCTTTAGGGCAACATTTGCATTCTGCATGGTTTTTACATTCAGAAATTACAGTGAAATCCTTTAAGTCAGGTACCCTTTGTCTTTAGCAGTGTCGACTGCCAGTTTTTCTGGATTACAGCCACAAAATGCTGGAGTAACTCAGCAGGACAGGCAGCGTCTCCGGAGTGAAGGAATGGGTGACGTTTCGGGTCGAGACCCTTCTTCAGCATAGACTGCCACAGCTTACGAGGGCAATCTAGCCATCGCCACCGTAGCGTGACCGAACGCATGTTTTGCCAGGAGTTTCTGTAGACAACCACACGCGGAGTTGTATCCCCCTACCTTATTGGACTAGGGTGTCACCTATCCTTAATGTGGCTTTAACCTGCTCGCTTGTTTGGTGGCCGAAACCTCGTTGAACATTTTCGACATTTTATATATATCTTTAAGAAGGTAGTTTGTGTTCTTTGTCCAAATAGCCGAGAGGGGAATTTTCCCTTGCTAAAGGATCGCCTGAGTTTCATCTTCATTCCCTGGGTTTCACGGAGGTCAGTCTATTTGGTGTTCTGACACATCGTCGGAGTGCAGCACTGTCTCCTGTTAGGGGAAATAGAGGCATGGTTAAACGTCATGTACACACCCACACACGCACACACACACAAAAAAACACCCACACCCACACACGGATACACACACACACACACACATACATGAACACACACACACACACACAAACACACATGGACACACACACCCATTCACACACACACACCCCCATGCGCACACCCACACACACACACCCACACATACACACACACATACACACCCACACACACCCACACACACACATACACACCCACCCACATGCACGCACACACACCCACACACACACACACCCACACACCCCCATGCGCACACACACACACACCCACATACACACCCACACATGCGCACACACACACACCCACCCACACATACACACCCACACACACACATGCGCACACACACACACCCACACACACACATGCGCACACACACACACACATGCGCACACACACACACACACTCCCATGCACACACCCACACCCACACATGCGCGCACACACACACATACACACACCCCCATGCGCACACACACACACACCCCCATACACACCCACACACACATACACACCCACACACCCACACATGCGCACACACACACACCCACCCACACACATACACACCCACACATGCGCACACACACACCCACACACACACATGCGCACACACACACACCCCCATGCACACACCCACACCCACACATGCGCACACACACGCACCCATGCGCGCGCACACACACACAAAAAAACACCCACCCACACATACACCCCCATGCACACACATACACCCCCATGCACACACACACAAATACACACACACACACACACCCATACACCCATACACACACGGACACACACACACGACCCCCCCCCCCTTCCCCAACTCTGTCCAGCACGATGGCGCAGTGGTAGAGTTGCTGCTTCGCAACGGCCGACACCCGGGTTCAATCCTGACCAGCGGTTTAGTCTAGTTTAGTATATTGTCACGTGTACCGAGGTACGGTGCGTGCTAACCAGTCAGCAGAAAGACAACACATGATTACAATCAAGTCATTCACAGTGTAAAGATACATGATAAGGGAATAACGATTAGTACGAGGTAAAGCCGGCAAAGTCCGATCAAAGATAGTCTGAGGGTCATCAGAGACTCGGCTTCCATCCGGACTACGGGTGCTGTCTGTTCAGAGTTTATACATTCTCCCCGTGACCTCGTGGGCTTTCTCCGGGTGTTCCGGTATCCTCCCGCATTCCAAAGACGTGCGGGTTTATAGGTTGAATGCTTCTGTAAATTATCCCTGGAGTGATGGATAGAACTAGTGTACAGGGGGGGGGGGGGGATCGTTGGTCGGCATAGACACAGTGGGAAGAAGGACCTCTTTCCATGTTGTATCTCTCAAGATGAGGGGACTAAAGTCATGCGATGGACGCAACGCAATGTCTTTTGATTTTCTCTGTGTCCTTCCACTATCAACTCAATCCAAGATGGCGCTCAAGCCAGGCGACTCTGTGTGCGCTAGTCACAAGAGTGGATCAGCAATCACACATTACAATCGCTCCACTCTGTTAAACCTTTACCCCAACAGCGGCATGTCTCACTTTAATTGTGAAGAAAGCGAATGGCATGTTGGCCTTCATAACAAGAGGAGTCGAGTATAGGAGCAAAGAGGTCCTTCTGCAGTTGTACAGGGCCCTAGTGAGACCACACCTGGAGTATTGTGTGCAGTTTTGGCCCCCTAATTTGAGGAAGGACATTCTCCAGAACCAGGGGCCACACAGTTTAAGAATAAGGAGTAAGCCATTTAGAATGGAGACGAGGAAACACTTTTTCCTCACAGAGAGCGGCGAGTCTGTGGAATTCTCTGCCTCAGAGGGCGGTGGAGGCCGGTTCTCTGGATTCATGCAAGGGAGAGCTAGATAGGGCTCTTAAAAATAGCGGAGTCAGGGAATGTGGGGAGAAGGCAGGAACGGGGTACCGATTGAGGATGATCAGCCATGATCACATTGAATGGCGGTGCTGGCTCAAAGGGCCGAACGGTCTATTGCTATTGATGAAGTGCAGAGTAGATTCACAAGGTTAATTCCCGGGATTGGGCGATTGAGAGGATATCTTATTGAAACATATAAGATTATTAAGGATTTGGACACGCTAGAGGCAGGAAACATGTTCCCAATGTTGGGGGGGGTCCAGAACTAGGGGCCACAGTTTAAGAATAAGGGGCAAGCCATTTAGAATGGAGACGAGGAAACACTTTTTCTCACAGAGAGTTGTGAGTGTGGAATTCTCTGCCTCAGAGGGCGGTGGAGGCCGGTTCTCTGGATACTTTCAAGAGAGAGCTAGATAGGGCTCTTAAAGATAGCGGAGTCAAGGGATGTGGGGAGAAGGCAGGAACGGGGTACTGATTGGGGATGATCTGCCATGATCACATTGAATGGCGGTGCTGGCTCGAAGGGCTGAATGGCCTACTCCTGCACCTTTTGTGCAAAAGTAGCCGCTCACGTTCCTATTAAAGACTTTGTTCATCTACCCTATCTATTCCCCTCATGATTTTAGACACCTCTAGAAGTACACCCCTCATCCCCCTGCGCTACAAGGAATAAAGAGCGGCACGGTGGTGCAGCGGTAGAGTTGCTGCCTCGCAGCGCTAGGGATTCGATCCTGACTATGGGTGCTGTCTGTGTGGAGTTTGCACGTTTTCCCCATGAATGTGTGGGTTTTCTCCGGGTGCTCCGGTTTACTCCCACACTCCAAAGACGTGCAGGTTTGTAGGTTAATTGGCTTCTGGAAATTGTAAATTGTCCCTGGTGTGCAGCATAGTGCTGGGTGTACGGGGATCGCTGGTCAGCGCGGACTTGGTGGGCCACAGGCCATGTTTTCACATTATATCTCTTAAGTCTAAAGTACAAGCCTGCCTCATGTCTCCCTGTAGCTCAGGCAACTGTTACCAGGCAACTGAACCATCCCACCACAACTAGAGAGCAGTCTTGAACAGGGGGCGGAAATCCCAGGGGGGGACAGCCCCCTCACCCCCCTTCCCCCCCCCCCCCCGTTTTGAGAGGGGGGGGGGACAATCCCCCCCCCCCCCATTTTTTGTAATCCGAATTTTAAAACTCAGTGAAATCCGCGAGACAGTGGGGGTGGGACTGATGATTGAGGGCGCCGATTGGACGAGAGACGTCGGTCAGCAGGCAGTGGGGGGGGGTGGAACATGATGATTCAGCGCGATGATTGAAGGAGGGAGGTGTCGGTCAGAGGCGGACGTAGGGGGGGTGGAACTGAATATAGAGCACAGTGATCGGAGGAGGGAGACATCTGTGGAGCAAAGATCATAGAGCGGAGCTTGAATCGGCCCGTTCGCGGGGCTTTTCACCGCCCGGCCCAGCCGGGATCTTCCACCGCCCCGCGGTCAAATTGATGCGTTGAGACGATCGAGGCTCCCGACGTTGAAGCCCCCGCCGGCCCATGAAAGCCCCGTGGAACGGGCCGATTCAAGCCCCACGATTCGGGGCGGGCAAACCTGCTGTTGCTGGAGTTCTGAGTCGGTCACCAACCAGTTCAGCAAGAGATGTTACCGTCCACAGCAAAGATAGTGGACAGGGCCCACGGTTGAAGCCTTGTGTGTGTGCACATGCACACACAAGAAATTGTGCCCCACCCCCCACCCCGCCATGTTTTGACAGCAATTACCGTGCCTGGTCCTGAGCTACTATCTACTTCATTGATGACCCTCGGACTATCCCTGATTGGACTTTGCTGGCTTTACCTTGCACTAAACGTTATTCCCTTATCATGTATCTATACACTGTAAATGGCTGGATTGTAACCATGTGTTGTCTTTCCGCTGGCTGGTTCACACGCAACAAAAGCTTTTCACTTCACCTCGGTACACGTGACAGTCGGCCAAACTGTACACATCCCCGTAGCGATGGGACAGAACTCACCCATCCTCCTTGCTGCTGCAGCCAGGGGACAAACATGTCCATGTAGTCCATGCTGTAACCCATCAGCTGCTGTACAGGGTGACTGCTGATGCCGGCCACTCTCCGGGTGAGCTCCATGGTCAGCACGATCTTCGTCAGCTCGGGGCTCGTGGCGGGGTCCATGATCTGCCCTTCCACGCTGGCCGTGAAGACCTCAATCAGCCGCCTGAAGCTGTGATAGGACATGTGGCGCTGCAGCAGAGGATCGTCCTTCATCTGTAACACAGCAAACTTCAATAGGCTTCCAATACATTCGGCAATAGACCATAGGTGCAGGAGTAGGCCATTCGGCCCCTCAACCCAGCACCGCCATTCAATAGACAATAGACAATAGGTGCAAGAGTAGGCCATTCGGCCCCTCAAGCCAACACCGCCATTCAATAGACAATAGGTGCAAGAGTAGGCCATTCGGCCCCTCGAGCCAGCACCGCCATTCAATAGACAATAGGTGCAAGAGTAGGCCATTCGGCCCCTCGAGCCAGCACCACCATTAAATAGACAATAGACAATAGGTGCAAGAGTTGGCCATTCGGCCCCTCAAGCCAGCACCGCCATTCAATAGACAATAGACAAAAAACAATGGGTGCAGGAGTAGGCCATTCGGCCCCTCGAGCCAGCACTGCCATTCAACATGATCATGGCTGATCATCCACAATCAGTACCCCGTTCTAGCCTTCTCCCCATATCCCTTCACTCTGCTATCTTTAAGAGCTCTGTCTAGCTCTCTCTTGAAATCATCCAGAGAACCAGCCTTCACTGCCCTGTGAGGCACAGAAAATGTTTTTCATCATCTCCGTTCTAAATGGCTTACCCCTTATTCTTAAACTGTGGCCCCTGGTTCTGGACTCCCCCAACATCAGCAACCTAATGTTTTATTATTATTAATGTTTAGTGTTTTCTAAGTCATTCATAACTGTCACTGTATGTCATGTTGTTACTTGTGGGCGGAGTACCAAGGCAAATTCCTTGTATGTGAATACTTGGCCAATAAACTTACTTACTTACTTAGCGTGTCCAAACCCTTAATAATCATGTTTCAATACGATCCTCTCTCATTACTTCTAAACTCCAGAGTGTACAAGCCCAGCTGCTCCATTCTCTCAGCATATGACAGTCCCGCCATCCCGGGAATTAACCTGGTGAACCTATGCTGCACTCCCTCAATAGCAAGAATGTCCTTCCTCAAATTTGGAGACCAAAACTGCACACAATACTCCAGGTGTGGTCTCACTAGGGCTCAGTACAACTGCAGAAGGACCTCTTTGCTCCTATACTCAACTCCTCTTGTTATGAAGAGCAACATGCCACTTGAAGAAAGCAAATGGCATGTTGGCCTTCATAACAAGAGGAGTTGAGTATAGGAGCACAGAGGTCCTTCTGCAGTTGTACTGGGATAACCAACACGCACATCAGATTCACAAAGGCCACCGAATTCCTTCTTTGCTACAGGCCAGGCCGACTTAACTAATTTCCTGCTGAGAACTACTCAGTTCCTGAACCATTCCAGTATTCATGTCCGAATTAGGCCATTCAGCCCGTCTACTCCATTATTCAATCATGGCTGATCTATCATTGAATCTGCCTCGTGGCCATGGATGAGGTGCCAAGGCATTTTACAACCTTCAAATCATTCTCCATAGTTGACCTTAATCCTCACGTCAGCCTCTCACCTTTTCGTTGATCTCGTCTCCTTGTTCCTGTAGCATCATTACGATCCTCCCGATCTCCTTCTCCTTGAGAGTCTGCGGGTCGATGATTCCTAAAGAAACCCAACGGAACAGCGGAAGAAAGAGATGAGCCCTTCTGTCATCTCCCTTAATCATAGCCAGTCCCCCGCGTTTACAACAGACAATAGACAATAGGTGCAGGAGTAGGCCATTCGGCCCTTCGAGCCAGCACCGGCATTCAATATGATCATGGCTGATCATCCCCAATCAGTACCCCGTTCCTGCCTTCTCTCCATATCACCTGACTCTGCTATCTTTAAGAGCCCCATCTAGCTCTCTCTTGAAAGCATCCAGAGAACCTGCCTCCATCGCCCTCTGAGGCAAATAATTCCACAGTCTATTTACGTGGAGGAAGGAACTGCAGATGCAGGTTTAAACCGGAGGTAGACACAAAAAAGCTGGAGTAACTGAGTGGGACAGGCAGCACCTCTGGAGAGAAGGAATGGGTGACGTTTCGGGTCTTGACCCATTCCTTCTCTCCAGAAATGCTGCCTGAATGAAGGGCGAGGGCTATAAACTCCCATGAGCGATGCTCAGAAGCATTAAACCACCCTCGCATCTATCATTCTCTCCCCTACCTTCCCCTTTTGTTCCTCCCTCCTTTCACTACAACTTATTATTATTATTATTATTAATTTATTTTTTAAACCTATTAACGTTTCCCAGTTCTCTCGAAAGACCCGCCAACCCAACTCCGCCGCACTCCCCGCAGACACATCCCAATATGTCGAGCATTTACAACGCCGGCTGGACTTTGCTTTTGGAATTAAAATCCATAATGCCCCAAAGTCAAACCATCATTACAGTCCTTTCCCCAGCAGTGACTCATAGAGTCACACAGCACGGAAACAGGCCCTTTGGCCCCACTGGTCCGTGCCAACCCAAGATGGCCCCAATTTAAGAAGGATCTCGACCCAAAATGGCGCCCATTCCTTGGTGCCTGTCCCGCTGAGTCGCTCCAGCAGTTTGGATCAATTCCCAATGACGGCCTCCACAGTCGTCTGTGACAATGAGATCAATGGATTCACCACCCTTCCGATATCCTCTTGGCTATCAGGGCCCCGTAACCATCTCAATCCCTGTTCCAGACACTAAAGGGCCTGTCTCACTTGGGCGTCATTTGCGAGTCACGCAGATGGCGCGCAAAGATTTTGTACATCCCAAAATCCTGGTGCGCTGTGTGTCACTGCCTACGTCAGTGATTCCCAACCTGGGGCCATGGCAAATGTCAGGGGGGCCACAGAAAAATGTTGGGATTTAGGGGGCCACAGGTTCAATGAAGGGGGCCACAGAGCTACCACCCTGTTGCCTCCTACATTTCAGTTCTAATAAATTTAAATCTATGTAGTTTAAATATTTTTGATGTTTGTGGAATAGAATAAAAGAGAACATATGTGCAATTAATAGACACTGATATTTTTATGGAAGGTATTATAATATTTAAGTACTTTTTTTCTGCTAATAATGTCAGGGGGAGCCACAGAAAAATTAAAAGATCCCAAGGGGGCCATGAGCTAAAAAAGGTTGGGAACCACTGGCCTACGTCACCACGCATGATGCACGCATCGTGCGTCGTGACGCGTAAATGACGCCCAATTGGGACAGGCCCTTCATTTTCTTTCTGGGTACATCCACCCTCTGACTACAAGCCATTCCCACCTTCTCTACACGCCCCGCCATCCCCGCTCACATCAAACGCCGACTCCCCCCACACGATCACACCTTCTCCCACCAGGTGCCACATCAATAATTACCTTGGCTCGGTGCTTGCGGGATGACTGGAGTTTGTTGATCACCCCCCGTGTGGGAGCAGTACTCTTGCGCCAACTGGTCCAACTTCTTTGCCACTTCCGAGTAGAATTCCAAAGGTTCTAAGTCTGAATTCAACAGATAGAAAGCAGGATGAAGGCTGGAGTTAAACACCGAGGGAAAGGTATGAGGGGGGTCAGAAGAGCGACTGCAGCACTGGAGGATATACAAAGTGTTGTCACTGACATGGGCGGGAATTCTCCAGTCTGAAGAAGGGTCTCGATCCGAAACGTCACCCATTCCTTCTATCCAGCGTTGCTGCCTGTCCCAATAGACAATAGGTGCAGGAGTAGGCCATTTGGCCTTTCGAGCCAGCACTGCCATTCAATGTGATCATGGCTGATCATCCCCAATCAGTACCCCGTTCCTGCCTTCTCCCCGTATCCCCTGACTCCGCTATTTTTAAGAGCTCTATCTAGCTCTCATTTGCTCTCCCGCTGAGTTACTCCAGCATTTTGTGCCTATGAGCTTCTATGGACAGTTTTTCACTGTAGACCTGTTTGGCATTATGATGGTTACCTAGCACTACTGCTAATAACAATGTATTATTAACTATTCTATGTGTAGGAAGGAACTGCAGATGCTGGTTTAAACCGAAGGTAGACACAAAAAGCTGGAGTGACTCACTGGGACAGGCAGCATCTTTGGAGAGAAGGAATGGGTGACGTTTCGGGTCGAGACCCATCTTCAGACTGATTAGCTATTATATACTAACTTGTGCATTATTGCATTAATGGGCTTGTTTAGATAGCAAGTGAGAAATTGCTGCCTTACAGCGCTTGCGGTGCTGGAGACCCGGGTTCGATCCTGACTACGGGTGTTGTCGGTACGGAGTTTGTACGTTCTCCCTGTGACCGCGTGGGTTTTAGACAAAAGACAATAGACAATAGGTGCAGGAGTAGGCCATTCGCTATCTTTAGTAGGCTATCTTTAAGAGCCCTATCCAGCTCTCTCTTGAAAGCATCCAGAGAACTGGCCTCCACCTGAGGCAGAGAACTCCACAGACTCACAATTCTCTGTGAGAAAATGTGTTTCCTCGTCTCCGTTCTAAATGGCTTACCCCTTATTCTTAAACTGTGGCCCCTGGTTCTGGACTCCCCCAACATCAGGAACATGTTTCCTGCCTCTAGCGTGTCCAAACCCTTAATAATCATAGAGGACCATCGTAAATTGGAGGAGCAGCATCTCATATTTCGCTTGGGCAGTTTGCACCCCAGCGATATGAACATTGGTGTTCGGTGCCGTTTCGGACAAGCTGCTGGAGCACCTCAAGGCTCTCGCAATTTCGCGATCTCCCGCAGCTGCGGGAACCCCGGACTTTAAATTTTCCCACGCTGGCTGTGGAACTCCTGACCCGACTGTGGATCACAGGTACTGTACCTTGAGACTTCGGGATGACCCCCAGAGCCGGCGGGCTGGATCTTCCCAAACAAACGATGCCTGTAGCAATGTTACAAAATTTTGAGATTTTAAAAATCAAGTCTGTAATTTATCCCATCAGATAAAGCATAAAAATAAGTTTAATTTGACACCTAATTCACTTTCATATCTCAAGTATTTAAAAAGTTATGGCCATTTTCATACTCGGAAATGAGCATCTTGTTCCCTATTGATTTTCTATGGACATAACAAAAAAGTTGTGATCGTGAACAGTCAAAAGCCCATAACTTTCTTAAAAATTAAGAGAACTGAATGAAATTTTCAGTTATCATAGATTGAAGCATTCTGAAACAAATATAAAATAATCTTACTTGGATGACCTGAAATTAAAGCATATAATTAGTTACCTAATTGTAGCTAATTTCAGACTTCAATTACTAGATCTAAACATCTATCCATTTCTTAATAAATGATTAACATTTTTAAATAGCCTAAATGTCCAAATAATATTCACAAATGATTCACAATAAAACATGATTTTTAAATCTCATTTACATTAATTTATAGGCCAAATGGAAGGAATTCAGTGTTCAATTGCTGTAAATAAATGCCCATTTAAATCAGCTTTCTAGTGGGTCCCTGTGGAACGCGCTGGTTTAGAACGTTCACATTGCGGTAGATTTGTGCCCCAAATGCCCAGAAAAATACTGCGCGATATAATGGGCCCAAAATGAGCTACTCGCAATATTAAACTTTGTATAAAGGGATCTTTAGAAGCCCTTTTTAATGTAAAAATATACAACCTACCTTCAGCTGTCTGCTTTATGAGACCCTGCGGTTGCTGGCGGTCGCGGGTTTAGAGATTGATTTTTAAACTACTATAACTATTATTCAAGGCCTTTAAACCTAATAATAGCTTTTGCGACGGGGTCTTCCAGCGATTTTTCGTTAATAATTAACTAGGCTGAACATCTTCGATTTGAACAGCCTAGAGAAAATCGCGTTTTAAACCCGCCCCCTCTAAACGGCACCAAAATCGCGCACACCCGCAGCGGCAGATTTTCAAAGACGCTTCAGGTAGGCTTTGCAACATACCTACCGTCTGTGAGGGAATCCTCGTTCCAGCGCAGGTCCGCAGAAACAGCAGGTACAGCAAGTACAGCACCTGGAAACAAAGGGGAAGCCTCCATTGTGTCAAGAAACGTGGCCGACGGGCAGGACTTCAGGTCAGAATGAAGCGCAGGGGACTTCGGCCCCCTCTCCCTACTATCCTACTGGCTAATGTACAGTCCCTTGAAAACAAAGTGGAAGACTTAAGGGCAAGACTGCTTTATCAAAGGGAGCTGAGGGAATGCTCTGTGTTCTGTTTCACAGAGACATGGCTCACCCCCAGCTCCCCAGACTCAGTGGTCCAGCCTGAAGGGTTCTCCATCCACCGCATGGACCGTACCCTGGCATCTGGGAAAGGGAGAGGAGGGGGCGTCTGCCTCATGGTCAACTCTGCGTGGTGTTCAGACGTGGCAGTCCTGTCCAACTCCTGCTCTCCACACCTCGAACATCTGACGGTGAAGTGCCGTCCCTTCTACCTCCCAAGAGAATCCACCTCTGTTATCCTGACCGCGATCTACATCCCACCCCAGGCAGACGTCCGTCTGGCACTGGAGGAGCTGCACGCCGTGGTCAACAGACACCAGACGTCTTACCCCGAGGCATTTACCACCATTGCTGGGGACTTCAATAAGGCGAACCTCAAGAAATCACTCCCCAACTTCCACCAACATGTCTCCTGCTGCACCAGAGGACCCAACACCCTCGACCACTGCTACACCACCATCAAGAATGCCTATCGTTCTATCCCTCGCCCTCACTTCGGCAAGTCCGACCATACCGCGGTGCTGCTTCTTCCTGCCTACAGGCAGCAATTAAAGAGCGCACCCCCAGAAGTGAGGACAGCACAGAGCTGGTCGGGGGGGGCAGAAGAACAACTCCAGGACTGTTTGGAGTCTGTAGACTGGGCAATGTTCAAGGACTCGGCAACGGACTTGAACGAATATGCCACAGTCGTTACAGACTTCATAAAGAAATGTGTGGAGGACTGCATCCCTACAAAAACCTTCCGAGTGTTTCCCAATCAGAAACCTTGGATGAACTTTGAGATCCGCACTCTTCTAAAGTCCAGACACAGGGCATTCACCTCCAATGATACAGTGGCCTACATGAAGACCAGATACGACCTTGGTAAGGCCATCAAAAAGGCCAAAAGGGACCTGCTCCAAGCTGGAGGATGAGACAGATGTTCGGCAGCTGTGGCAGGGCCTGAATGCAATCACCTCCTACAAGGCGAAACCAGGAGGCAGCTCGAATGTTGGTGTAACATCACTCCCTGACGAGCTCAATGCGTTTTACGCACGCTTTGACAGGGAGAATACTGATGTGCCTTCCCGATTCCCCATTCGCTGTGATGGCATTTCAGTCTCAGTCACAGAGGCCGATGTCAGGAAATCCTTCAGAGGGGTGAACCCACGAAAAGCACCTGGTCCTGATGGTATACCCGGTCGTGTTCTAAAAACCTGTGCGGACCAACTGGCGGGAGTTTTTACGGACATTTTCAACCTCTCACTTCTGAGGTCGGAGGTCCCGACCTGCTTTAAAAGGGCATCAATTATACCGGTGCCCAAGAAGAGTAAGGTGACGTGCCTCAATGACTATCGACCAGTGGCACGAACGCCGGTGGTGATGAAGTGCTTTGAGAGGTTGATTATGGAGCAAATCAACTCCTACCTCGACAAAAACCTGGACCCACTGCAGTTCGCGTACCGCCACAACAGATCAACGGTGGATGCGATCTCGCTGGCCCTCCACTCCGCACTGGACCACTTGGACAACAAAAACTCATATGTCAGGCTGTTATTCATTGATTACAGCTCGGCATTTAACACAATCATCCCCTCCAAACTGGTTACCAAACTCGCAGAACTGGGTCTCTGCGCATCCCTCTGCAACTGGATCCTCGACTTCCTCGTCCACAGACCACAGTCTGTTTGTATTGGTGGAAATGTGTCAGCCTCGATAACAATCAGCACGGGAGCACTTCAAGGCTGCGTGCTCAGCCCCCTGCTGTACTCACTCTATACCCATGACTGCGTAGCGAACCACAGTGCGAACTCCATCATCAAGTTCGCTGATGACACCACCATCGTGGGGCGTATCACTGATGGGGATGAGTCAGAATATAGAAGAGAGATCGAGCAACTGTCCATATGGTGCCAGCGCAATAACCTGGCCCTCAACACCAGCAAAACCAAGGAACTGATTGTGGACTTTGGAAGGAGTAGGAGGGGGACCCACAGCCCCATTTATATCAACGGGTCGATGGTTGAAAGGGTCAAGAGCTTCAAATTCCTGGGCGTGCACATCTCTGAAGATCTTTCCTGGTCCGAGAACACTAATGCAATCATCAAAAAAGCACATCAGCGCCTCTACTTCCTGAGAAGATTACGGAGAGTCGGATTGTCAAGGAAGACTCTCTCTAACTTCTACAGGTGCACAGTCGAGAGCATGCTGACCGGTTGCATCGTGGCTTGGTTCGGCAATTTGAGCGCCCTGGAGAGGAAGAGACTACAAAAAGTAGTAAACACTGCCCAGTCCATCATCGGCTCTGACCTTCCTTCCATCGAGGGGATTTATCGCAGTCGCTGCCTCAAAAAGGCTGGCAGTATCATCAAAGACCCACACCATCCTGGCCACACACTCATCTCCCTGCTACCTTCAGGTAGAAGGTACAGGAGCCTGAAGACTGCAACAACCAGGTTCAGGAATAGCTACTTCCCCTCAGCCATCAGGCTATTAAATCTGGCTCGGACAAAACTCTGATTATTAACAACCACTTTCTGTTATTTGCACTTTATTTGCAGTTTATTTATTCATGTGTGTATATATTTATATCATGGTATATGGACACATTTATCTGTACTGTAGTAAATGCCTTACTATTTTTCTGTGTGCTTAAGCAAAGCAAGAATTCCATTGTCCTATACAGGGACACATGACAATAAACTCACTTGAACTTGAACTTGACTTCTCTAATTTCAGGTAGTCCCTACTTTCTCTTCCCCTTCTCAACTCTCCCTCAGCCCTCTGACTCCTCCTCTTCCTTTCTTCTTCCCACCCCCCCCCTCCTCACATTAGTCTGACGAAAGGTTTCGACCCAAAACGTTGCCTATTTCCTTCGCTCCATAGATGCTGCCTCACTC
Organism: Amblyraja radiata; assembly: GCF_010909765.2. Classification (NCBI taxonomy): domain Eukaryota; kingdom Metazoa; phylum Chordata; class Chondrichthyes; order Rajiformes; family Rajidae; genus Amblyraja; species Amblyraja radiata. The sequence continues at coordinate 11,396,944 of NC_045993.1, read as the reverse complement.
GCTGAGTTTCTCCAGCATTTTTGTCTATCTTAATAATCTTATTTGTTTCAATAAGATATCCTCTCATCCTTCTAAACTCCAGAGTATACAAGCCCAGCCGCTCCATTCTCTCAGCATATGACAGTCCCGCCATCCCGGGAATTAACCTTGTAAACCTACGCTGCACTCCCTCAATAACAAGAATGTCCTCCCTCAAATTAGGGGACCAATACTGCACACAATACTCCAGGTGTTGTCTCACTAGGCTAATTGGCTTGGTGTAAGTGTAAATTGGCCCTAGTGCCTGTTAGGTAGCGTTAATGTGCGGGGATCGCTGTTCGACGTGGACTCAGTGGACCACGCTGTATCTCTAAACTAAACTACATTGGGATGGATCAGCCATGATTGTATGGCAGAGGTGACTTGATGGGGCTGAAAGGCCTAATTCTGCTCCTATCTGACCTTATATCACACATAGATAGGTGGACAAAAATGCTGGAGAAACTCAGCGGGTGAGGCAGAATCAATGGAGCGAAGGAATAGGTGACGTTTCGGGTCGAGACTCTTCTTCAGATTGATGTGAGGGTGTGGGGTGGGGTGGGGGGGGGTGTGGGAAGAAGAAAGGAAGAGGCGGAGACAGTGGGCTGTGGGAGAGCTGGGAAGAGGAGGGGAAGGAGAGAGAAAGCAAGGATTACCTGAAATTGGAGAAGTCAATGTTCATACCGCTGGGGTGTAAACTGCCCAAGCAAAATATGATGTGCTGCTCCTCAATTTGCGGTGGGACTCACTCTGGCCCATAGATAGAATATTTTCACACTCTAAGCACATTAGATAGAGCAAAGGGGAAGATGCAGAGTTCTAGGCACTGTAACACTCTCTAGGGACACAAACTCCCCACCTTTCCCCATTCTGGCCGATATGCCTCCAGGCCACCATTTTGGATGACCCGTCACTGACAGCAAATAAAATGGAAGGAACCCGTGACTGACCTGGAGTGGGGAGATTTAGGGCCAGTGTTGTGGGCCTTGGGGACTTAGGTGGAGACGTCTGGCTTTTCTTGTCGCTCTTCTTCGTCCCCTTCCGAAAAAAATTCAAAAACTTCTGTTGTCCACTCTTCTTCTGTTTGCTGATGTCCTCCGTGTCACTGGGGAGAGGATCCGACCGCTCCACGAGGTAGTCGATCGAGGGCCTGATGCTTTTCTGCCTCTTTAAGGAATTGGCCTTGGAGTTCGATCTGCTGCTCTTTTCCACAGTCCGATCGCCATCAAGGAACTCCTGAGAAACCTTGGTCTTTTCGCTCCCCTTCTTCGATTTCTGCCGTTTAATCAGTTTCTTGATGGCCGTCTTGAAGCCGTGCTTCTTCTCCTCCGCCTGGCAGATCTCCTCGTCTGACGTGCCCCAACCAGCGTCCTCATGTTCTTGCAAATGCTTCACGCTCCTCCCTTTCTCCTCGTCTTCTCGCTCCAAGCTCCCTTTGTGGGACGACTTCTTCTGCCTGATCGGGTAAATAATGTTGCCATCCTGGCTGTCGGGAGTCCTTTAGATCCAAAAGGAAAAACTTTGGTGAAACAAAAGAGTATAGAAGTTGGGCGGCCAAGAGTATAGAAGTTGGGAGGTCATGGGTTTAGAAGTTGGAAGGTCATGGGTTTAGAAGTTGGGAGGTCATGGGTTTAGAAGTTGGGAGGTCATGGGTTTAGAAGTTGGGAGGTCATGGGTTTAGAAGTTGGGAGGTCAAGGGTTTAGAAGTTGGGAGGTCACGAGTGTAGAAGTTGGGAGGTCACGAGTATAGAAGTTGGGAGGTCATGGGTATAGAGGTTGGGAGGTCATAGATAATAGACAATAGGTGCAGGAGTAGGCCATTCGGCCCATCGAGCCAGCACTGCCATTCGCTGTGATCATGGCTGCTCATCCATAATCAGTACCCCGTTCTTGCCTTCTCCCCATATCCCTTGACTCCGGTACCTTGAAGAGCTCTATCTAACTCATGAGAGTCGAAGTTGGGGGGGTGGGGGGTCATGAATATAAAGTCGGGAGGTCATGTCGCAGTTATACAAGATGATGGTGAGGCCGTATTTAGTATTGTGTTCAGTTCTGGGCACCATGGTATAGGAAAGATGGTGTTAAATTGGAAAGGGTGCAGAGAGGATTTACAAGGATGTTGCCAGGACTCGAGGGCCAGAGCTATAGGGAGAGGTCGAGCAGGCCGGGACTCTATTCCCCAGTGCAAGAGGATGGGAGGTGATCTTATAGAGTATAAAATCATGAGAGGAATACGTCGGGTGTATGCACAGTCTCTTGCCCATGGTTTAAGGTGAAAGGGGGAAGATTTTATAGGAATTTGAGGCATCATTTGTTCACACAAAAGGTGGTGGGTGTATGGAACAAGCTGCCAGAGGAGGTAGTTGAAGCAGGGACTTTTGCAATGTTTAAGATGCAATTAGACAGGTACATGGAGAGGACAGGTTTAGAGGGATATAGGCCAAACGCAGGCAAGTGGGACCAGTGTAGATGAGACATGTAGGCCGGTGTGGGCAAGTTGGGCCGAAGGGCCTGTTTCCACACTGTATCACCCTGTTAGGTGGCTACAGATGCTGGTTTACAAAATAAGGCAAAGTGTTGGAGTATCTCAGGGTTTAAAAAAGAACTGCAGATGCTGGAAAAATCGAAGGTAGACAAAAATGCTGGAGAAACTCAGCGGGTGAGGCAGCATCTGTGGACCGAAGGAATGGGTGACCTTTCGGGTCAAGACCCTCCTTCAGACTAAGGGGATCAGGCAGCATCTCTGGAGAACATGGATGTGTGACATTTTGTGTCATAACCCTTCTTCAGATTGTGGGGGGGAGGGGGAGGGGGCGAGAGGGGACGGAGATATTGGCAGAAGGGCCTGTTTCCACCCTGTATCTCCAAAACAAATAAACCTAAAATCTAAAACCACGAAGAGAGAGCAAGAAGCTTACTTGGCTTTGAACTTCCTTGAGTCGTGGTAGCAACGGCCAATGTGGCCGACAGAGGCGCCCTCATTCTGCACCCTCCTCAGGAAGGCCTCCATGACCAACTGGGTCTCGCTCTTCAGCATCTTGCGGCTGCGCCTCTCCTCTGGGCTCCGCTTACTCTCTGCCATCCTGTTGAGAATATCCTGGTGAAGTAATAATTGAAGCGTAAAATATTTTACTAAGTAAAAGATTAGCTTGACTTTTTTGGGTTCTGAATAAACGGAGGTTTTATAATTCTGTACCACATTAGAGGAACCACGAGGATCAGGAAGCTGTGAGGCCTGCATAGTAGCTTTTCTGATAGTGCTTCCTGTTATGTCCAGGGTAAAGGCACTTAACAATAGTGGGAGAGGATGTGTTTCCTGGGGACTTGGAAACTGAGTGAACAGAAATCTTCTGTGGTGTAACTGATATTGATGCCAGGTACGTGCCGTCAGGGTAGGCCTGACTAAAATTATAAAATGGTAACTATTAAATATAAATAGTAAAGGCACGGGAGAATTATGCTTCACTAAGAGATCGATCTCTTAGGTAGGCATAATTCTCCCGTGCCTTTCATCGGCAGTACATTTAACACGCGGAAGAATGTGCGACTCGCGTGCCGTCGACGATGCTTCAAGCCATCAGTGGCGACGGTCCATAAAGGCAGCTGAAATTCTGTCTTTACACCACGGACTGCATGCATGTGCTGCACAGCAGCCTACTCTGCGCGTGGGCAGCGCAAGTTTCTTTTAAAAGCCGACTGGCAGCTCACCGGGGAGAGAACAATCTGCGCATGCGCGGTTTTCAAGATTTTTTAATCCCCACTTTAAAAATACCTACTGACTTGGCCACTTGTGCCAATGAATTTCACAGATTCACCACCCTCTGGCTAAAGAAATTCCTCGTCAACTTCATTCTAAAAGCTACGTCCTTTTATTCTGAGACTGTGCCCTCTTGTCCTAGACTCTCCCACCACGGGATGCATCCTCTCCACGTCCACTCCACCTAGGCCTGTTTCCATGCTGTGGTTTTCAATCAGTTGGTTGGTCTATTTCAGACGACACAAGAGGCTGCAGATACTGGAAACCCGAGCACAAAACAAACGGCAGTTGGAACTCAGCGGGCCAGTCGGCATCCGTGGAGGGGGAAGTCTATTTCTCTCCACAGATGCTGCCGAGCCTGTAGAGTTTCTCCAGCTGTTGTCTCGTTGAGCCTCATTATCTATACTAGTGGGGTGGATAGATTGCAACCTTCACGTGGTCCACCCTGTTTCGACGAATGTAATCAACCTGGCGTGCACAAACAGAAGGTCAAGCAGAAGAAGTTGTCTTACAACTATAGGCTGTGCACGCTATACACAAGAAGATCGATACTGGTTTCCACCTAGGCCACAGCTACCAATGGCCTGTTTCCTTTATCATCATTACTTTTTTGCATACATATCTTTCAATCATATGTTCAAAATCTCTCCACGTCACCGCCTATATCTCTCTCATTTCCCTTTCCCTCGACTCTCAGTCTGAAGACAGATCTCGACCCGAAACGCCACCTATTCCTTCTCTCCAGAGATGCTGTCTGGGCCCGCTGAGTCACTCCAGCTCTTTGTGTCTATCCTGCAGCTGTTTGTCTGTTTCAGGAGCCTTGTGTCGGGCATGCAAACAATGTGGTCTGCTCCACATAGCTGTGCGTAATCACAGCCTCAGCGCTGTGGAATTTGATCTGGGAGATGAGGCTTGACATGGTCACGGTCCTGGCTACATACTTCAAATGCCTCGAGGTGCCTGCAGTAAATAGTTCAGGTGACTAAAGCACAGGCGGGAACGAGGGATCAACGCTGCCTTTAACAAAATGAGTTTTGCATCGCCTAGCGTTTAGTTTAGAGATCCAATACAGCGTGAAAAAAGGCCCTTTGGCTCACCGAGTCCACATTGACCATTAGTTAGTTTAGAGACAGTGCGGAAACAGGCCTTTCAGCCCACCAGGTCCGCACCGACCATTAACCGATCCCCGCACATTAACACTATCCTACACACACTAGGGACAATTTACACTTTAAACAAGCCACTTAACCTACAAACCTGTACGTCTTTGGAGTGTGGGAGGAAACCGAAGATCTCAGAGAAAACCCAGGCAAGTCACGGGGAGAACGTGCAAACTACGTACAGACAGCACCCGTAGTCGGGATCGAACCCGGGTCTCCGGCGCTGCAAGGGCTGTAATAGCCCTGTCCCACGGTGCGAGTTCATTCCAAGAGCTCTCCCGAGTTTTAAAAAAATCAAGCTCGTGGTAAGCACGGAGAATGAACGTAGCGGGTACGTCGGAGCTCAGGGTCGTCTCTTAGCGCTAACGGCAGGTACTCGGGAAGACTCTCTAACGGCAGGTAAGCACGGGAAGACTCATGAAGATTTTTGAACATGTTGAAAAATGTCCACGAGATCCCCGAGTACCGACGAGTGGCCATTACCGTAAATCTCCGAGTTCGAATCAGGGCAAACTCGGGAGAACTCTGGGAATGAACTCGTACCGTGGGACAGGGGTTTAAGGCAACAACTCTACCGCTGCGCCACTGTGCGTCCAACCATTGAGTTGAGTTGTTCAGTTTATTGTCACGTGTAGCAAGCAACAGTGAAATACTTTGGTTCACCCGTTCAGGCATTCCGCCTGCAGGGATCCGAAGGCAAGCAGCATCTCTGGCACTATCTCATTGTGCCATGAACCCAGATCACCTCCTCCATCAGGCTATCAGCAGAGACCAGAGGCCACTCCGACTGAAGTCCCGTCACCCCTTTGCTCCACATGGAAAACAACTCCTAGCATCCATCCAGCCAACTGAGACAAAAGCACACTGGATAGCCACCAAGTGGTCACAGGAGTGGAAGGCAACCTCATCTTCACCAGATAAAAGCTGTCCAGGGTCTGACCTCCCCAGAGGAGCATGGGTGAAGCTCAACAGACTTGGTACTGGAGTTGGGCGTTTCAATGCCAGCGTGTGGAGATGGGGCCCAGCCTGTGAATGCGGAGCAGAACAACAGACAGCCAACCATGTCATCTCTGGGTGCCCGCTCTACCACCCACCGAATGGAGCTGTGTCAGGGCCTGGCAGATATTGACGCCAACAGACAACAACCTGGCTGCTCAACACCCGGCTTGAGATCTAACTATTCCTTTGGTTTATTTATGTTTCATTCGCAAGAAGAAGAAGAGGAAGTGGACCCGTTCACACTAGTTCCATGTTATTTCCCTCTCCCATTCACTTCCTCAACGCGGGGGGCAATTAATGGGGGCCAATTAACAGACAAACATGCACGTCGTTGGAGTGTGGGAGCACCACGGAGAAAACCCACAGGGTCACAGGGAGAATGTACAAACTCCGTACAGACATCACCCAAGGTCAGGACTGAACCTGGGTCTGTGGCGCTGTGAGGTAGCAAACTCTACCAGCGCGCCACCATGCCACCCGATGATGTCTCCTGTTCGGTATTTCAATATCCTTTTCCTCATCTGACCAAGAGACCGGCTTCATAGAGAGGAGCGTTTCGGGTTCGTCTTCTAGGTCTGCACAAGTACTTGAAATCTTTATTACATTACTTCAATGCTGGCAGCAAGACAAATCAAAAATGGCTGCAACACAGAATCAAAGATCCTTTAGCGGAGCAAGATAGACCACTCCTTCTAAATGCAATGGGCTGACGTGTAGTACGCAACGGAACGGAACGGAACGTGGGCCTTTTTTTCATCCATTTCCGTAACCGGACCCGACCCGCAGTGTAATCAACATTGCAGGGGAACAGTTTGTGTTAATAAATTAAAATTCTGAAAATGAGAAGATTTTTTATCAAATAACTTTTATTTTTACGAGGATGTTTCCGTAACCGGCTTCCGTCTCCGCACTAGTATCCTATGGGATCTTTGGTGCGGAGACGGAAGCCGGTTACAGAAATGGGGCCGAAAATTACCCATGAATCTGCCCATGACCGTACTACGGTCCTGCTGAGAGCCCCCCATCCCACCTGGACTGTCTCCCTCAGATGGTCACATCGCAGAGTTTATTTATTTTTTATTTTATTTTTAATTATTTTTTTGACATCGGTTGGAAGCTGCATACCAAATCTCGTTGCACTGATGTGCAATGACAATAAAAGATATTATTATTATTATTACGTGTTTTTCCTCGAGTGGACCATCTTGCTCGCTATAGGATCTTTGCACAGAATCTGACTGCACACAAACACACACACACAGACTGGATAAACTATATACACAACATCTCCCTTTGTCCTCTGCAGCGTCACCTACTGCACGGGAGGAGCAATGGGTCCTCCCACCCCACACAGTCCACCAAACATCACCGAGCGGTGAATAGTCATCGGTGTTCGTTCACCTTCTCCGAGATGTGGCTCCCAAGATGCGGGAAGTGGTCCACATTTTACAGGGATTGCCCCTGTTGGAGGGCATCAGTGTGCGGCCGGGGCAGGTCAGGTCGGGACTTTGGCCTTGCAGATATTAAGTGCAAGGGCAACCCTCTTCTCTGCTTCAGAGTCAGGAATGGTTGACTCCCAGCTCTGGCAAACCCTAGCTCTCCTCTGCTGCTCAACTACTAAAGCACAGGAGATTATGATTCTGGAATTTTTTGGAAATTTAGTTTAGTTTAGTTCAGTTTACAGATACAGCACGGAAACAGGCCCTTCGGCCAACCGAGTCCTCACCGACCAGCAATCCCCGCACATTAAAGGGCCTGTCCCACTTTCACGACCTAATTCACGACCTCTGCTGAGTTTGCCCTTGACTCGTACTCGCAGCATGGTCGTCACGAGGTCGTAGGTAGGCCGTGATACTAGTCGTTAGGTACTCGTGGCATCAAGTAGGTCGGGGCGTTTTTTCTAGCATGATGAAAAATGTCCATGAGTAAAAAAGGTCGTGAATTAGGTCGTGAAAGTGGAACAGGCCCTTACCACTATCCTACACACACTAGGGACAATTTTACACATATACCAAGACAATTGACCTACAAAGCTATATGTACGTCTTTGGAGTGTGGGAGGAAACCGACGATCTCGGAGATAACCCACGCAGGTCACGGGGAGAACGTACAAACTCCATACAGACAGCGCCCATAGGCGGGATCGAACCCCGGTCTCAGCCGCGGCAAGAGCTGCAAGGCAGCAACTCTACCGCTGCGCCACCATGCCGCTCTAATGTAGTCACAGTAGATTGGACAGCTTCTCATTAGTTCTCAAGATTAACATCACCGGCTGATCTTTCGTTCCCTCTTAACCCCGTTCTCCTGTCTTCTCCCCATAACCCCTGACACCCATACTAATTAAGAATCTATCTATCTATCTCTGCCTTAAAAATATCCATTTGACGGCCTCCACAGCCGTCTGTGGCCAAGAATTCCACAGATTCACCACCCTCTGACTAAATAAATTCTTCCTCATCTTTCTCAAGAAACATCCTTTAATCCTAAGTAATCAGCATCCCTGAAAGATAGAAAATAGGTGCAATAGTAGGCCATTCGGCCCGTCGAGCTAGCACCTATGATGGTCAAGGCTGATCATCCAAAATCAGTACTCCGTTCCTGCTTTCTCCCCATATCCCTTGATTTCGTTAGCCCTCTATAATCGATAGAGTCTTACGGCACAGAAACAGGGCCATCAGCCCAAAACGATCAAGACGCCCCATCGAAACTAGACCTATTTGCCCGCATTTGGCCCCATATCCCTCGAAACCTGTCCTATTTACCTACCTACCCCAATGACTACCCCAAATGTATTTCTCATTACTTTGATATATATTTATATATACACACAGCAATGAGAACGATTAAAATATTGATTAATGTTTTTTTTTAAAAACGTGAACTAAAAGTCAATAGACACGTTCAAATGCATTTCTGCCCCAACACCGCCCTGAAAGAGGAAATGAGAACGAAAGTCACAGCAATAAGCAAAACCTGACAGGAGAATCCACTTGGCCACAGGGTCAAGGGTCAAAAGTGTTTAATTGTCACGAGTCTTAGATTAGTTTAGAGATACAGCGCAGAAACAGGCCCTTCGCTAGTCTGCACCGACTAGCGATCCCCGCACATTAACACTACCCTACACACACACACACTCGGGACAATTATACATTTACTGTCCTATCCTTACACCTGTCTAACTGCTTCTTAAACAATAGGCAATAGACAATAGGTGCAGGATTAGGCCATTCGGCCCTTCGAGCCAGCACCGCCATTCAATGTGATCATGGCTGATCATCCCCAATCAGTACCCCGTTCCTGCCTTCTCCCCATATCCCCTGACTCCGCTATCTTTAAGAGCCCTATCTAGCTCTCCCTTGAAAGTATCCAGAGAACCGGCCTCCACCGCCCTCTGAGGCAGAGAATTCCACAGACTCACAACTCTGTGTGAAAACATTGGGATAGCCCCTGCCTCAACTACCTCCTCTGGCAGCTCGTTCCATACACCCACCACCCTTTGTGGGGGGGGGGGGGGTGGAAGATTGCAACCTTCACGTGGTCCGCCCTGTTTCGACTAATGCAATCAACTCGACGTGCACCAACGGAAGATCAAATAGAACAAGTTGTCCAACAACTTTAGGCTGTGCACGCCACACGAAAGAAGAAGACCACCCTTTGTGTGAATAGGTTACCCCCCCAGATTTATTTGGATTTTAAAGTATCTAGGGAAGTTTAATTACTTTAATATGGTCTCTAATTGTAAGCTGTTTACTGCAAGTTTGAGTCATCAGCAAGTTCCAACAGCTAGTAGGTAGTGTCGACATGTGCCTGTACAGGCGGAGCTGGTATCGGCAAAGAGAGATTTAACATCGGGGGGGGCAAAGTCAGTCTGCCAACTCCCACCATTCCAACTTTGGGGATGCCAATTCCAACTCCTACCGTCACTAATTTCCAGCTTGCTCCACCGGGCTTCATCTGAGGTGATTTACTTGGCTTCGAGCCACACACATGAACCACAAACAATGAAATCCCTCTTCGGTTCGTTCGGTATCAATACAGAACTGGTTTCGTAGCTTGCTTGCCTTTCCAGCCTGGTATCGGTGCAGGACGAGCGATTTTCGTTCTGCATCCGCGTCAACCAAAACCACGAGGAATTTGCAAACATAAGCTATAGAAACCAACAGCACTGTGGTGACCTGAAGGCAGTAGAGTTACTGCCTCACAGCACCAGAGATCCGGGTTCGACACTAGATTCACATTCCTGGAATGCTGTGGAGTACGACCTGACCTGACCTGACCTGACCTGACCTGACTACGGGTGCTGTCCGTACGGAGTTTGCACGTTCTCCCAGTGACTGCATGGGTTTTCTCTGGGGGCTTCGGTTTTCTCCCACACTCCAAACCCGTGCTCAACCCAGCGGCATGAATATTGATTTCTCCAACTTCAAGTGACCCCTCCCTCTCCATCCTTCCCCCAACCCTAGTCGTACTAGCTTCGAAGTCGTCTTGTTGAATCGCAATGTCTGTAAAGGGCCTGTCCCACTTGCCGATTTTTTTTTTGGGGACTGCCGACATCATATCAGGGTCGACAAACGATTTCGAACATTTCAAAACCCAGCGGCGACAAAAAAAATGCTGCGACACTTGGAAAATGATTTCATACGTCATTGCGCTGTGAATTTCTCGGCGACCTGATACGTCCGCGGGACAAACAATCGCCAAGTGGGACAGGCCCTTATCTCATTTTCACCGAACCCACAGCTAACAATGGCCTCATTTCCTATATCATCTTTACTTTTTTGCACATCTTTCATTCATTTGTTCTATATCTCTCTATATATCACCGTCTATATCTCTCGTTTCCTTTCCCCGACTCTCAGTCTGAAGAAGGGTCTCTGACCTTTACGGGCAAGGATAGAGCTGCGAACGACACATCCTTTATTGGAGGGTATGTAATACCAAACCAACTGCACTGGCTGGTTCCACCATGTATCAAATTTGATATGCATGTGGTACACATTATTGATAGACACAAAGTGCTGGAGTAACTCAGCGAGACAGGTAGCACCTCTGGATAAAAGGAATGGGTGACGTTTTGGGTCGAGACCCTTCTTCAGTTGGAAGTCTGAAGAAGGGTCTCGACCCGTAACATCACCCATTCCTTCTCACCAGAGATGCTTCCTGTCCTGCTGAGTTACTCCAGCACTTTGTGTCTATCTTCGGTGTAAAACAGCATCTGCAGTTCCTCTCTGGTAGGCATTATTCCCTTCCCCCTCAATGTCAAATCATCATTTTTGTTTTTGTAAATCAGCATCTGCTGTTCCTTGCGTCTAGAAATCCTCATCTATGTCTGAAGACGGGTCCCGACCCGAAACGTCACCTGTCCACGTTCTCCAGAGATGCCGCCTGGCCCGCTGAGTTACTCCAGCATTTTGTGTCTCATCATCTATGCGTGTTTGCGAGCATTTAACTGCTGGCACCATGAGAGATATAAACTTAAGCAGACAGTTTTAAAATATAACCAAGAGTGAATTTAATAATTTCTTTACTTCCCTCGACTGCAAGCCCCGAGAGCTAAATTTAACATCTCTATGGTAACCATTCCATGTTCTGACATTTTGCTTCTCAAAAATGCTCTTTAAACAAAGCTAACTTATTGCTAACCCTTACAGCAGATGTAACCTTGTCCAGGACCATCTAACTACATCACAGAATATAGAAACATAGAAAATAGGTGCAGGAGTAGGCCATTCGGCCCTTCGAGCCTGCACCGCCATTCAACATAATCATGGCTGATCATCCAACTCAGTATCCTGTACCTGCCTTCTCTCCATACCCCCTGATCCCTTAAGCCACAAGGGCCACATCTAACTCCCTCTTAAATATAGCCAACGGACTGGCCTCAACTACCTTCTGTGGCAGAGAATTCCAGAGATTCACCTCTCTCTGTGTGAAAAATGTTTTCCTCATCTCGGTCCTAAAAGATTTCCCCCTTATCCTTAAACTGTGACCCCTTGTTCTGGACTTCCCCAACATCGGGAACAATCTTCCTGCATCTAGCCTGTCCAACCCCTTAAGAATTTTGTACGTTTCTACAACATTCTTAAGGGGTTGGACAGGCTAGATGCAGGAAGATTGTTCCCGATGTTGGGGAAGTCCAGATTTTCAATCCATTAACTGTAACCCCAAGGTAGACAAAAATGCTGGAGAAACCCAGCGGGTGCGGCAGCATCTATGGAGCGAAGGAAATAGGCAACGTTTCGGCCCGAAACGTTGCCTATTTCCTTCGCTCCATAGATGCAGCCGCACCCGCTGAGTTTCTCCAGCATTTATTGTCTACCTTCGATTTTCCAGCACCTGCAGTTCCTTCTTGAACTGTAACCCCAAAATGTACTTCGAAATAACACATATTACAAAGAACAGCACGGTCTAAAATATCCACGGTGTACAAGATGCTGATTTAAACCAATTCCTTTGCCTGCACATGATCCATTCCCCTCTATTCCGTGAATATCCATGTACCTATCTAGCCGGAAAATGTTGAAAATTTCGGCGACCTATCACGGATGTCAGCAGTCGCCTGTAAAGGTTGCGTAAGTGGGACAGGCCCTTTACGGTGCTGGTCTGTACAGAGTCCGTACGTTCTCCCCATGAACTGCGTGGGTGTTCTCCAGGACCTCCGGTTTCCCCCCACACTCCTAGGACGTACGGGTTTGTAGGTTAATTGGCTTGGTAGAATTGTAAAATTGTCCCCCAGTGTGTGTGGATAATGTGAATGTGCGGGGATCGCTGGTCAGTGTGGACTCAGTGGGCCGAAGGGCCTGTTTCCGCTCTTATCACTAAACTAAAAGGGTGATGGTGGCGTCATAGCCTCAGAATTAAAGGGCGCTCTTTTTGAAAGGTGGTGAGGAGGAACTTCTTTAGTCAGAGGGTAGTTAATCTGTGGAACTCATCGCCACAGAGTTGCTGTGGAGGCCAAGTTTTATGCTGCCCAACTTGCTCAACCACTCCCGACACTTTGAAGGTAATTTATAGGGAGCCAGTCCACCCACAAACCCGCACGTCTTTGGGACGGGGGAGGGGGAAACCAGAGCACCCAGAGGAAACCCACGTGGTCCCCTGGTAGAACGTGCAAACCCCACACAGTCAGCACCTGAGGTCAGGATCGAACACAGTTCACTGGCTCTGTGAGGCAGCGCCTCTACCAGCTGTGCCACTGTACCGCCTTGACAAAACATCTGGCAGGAAAGTACTGTTATTGTTACTGCCGCTTGGATCGAGATAGTGAAACATTTGGCATGCCAACCAGTCAAATTATACCATACAAAAGTACCATGCAACCATACACTATTACAACAGCTAAGAGAGCCAGCGTTCAGGATATAGTGTTACAGAGGTATAGTATTACAGTTTTAGAGAATATGCAGATAAGAAAAAAGTGTAGAGGGTAGAAAAGGAACTTGATGTACAAGTTCCCCCTCCTTCCCCTCCCCTTCCCAGCTCTCCCACAGCCCACGGTCTCCATCTTATAGAAACTTACAAAACTCTTAAGGGGTTGGACAGGCTAGACGCAGGAACATTATTCCCGATGTTGGGGAAGTCCAGAACTAGGGGTCACAGTTTAAGAATAAAGGGGAAGTCTTTTAGGACAGAGATGAGAAAAACATTTTTCACACAGAGAGTGGTGAATCTGTGGATTTCTCTGCCACAGAAGGCAGTTGAGGCTATATTTAAGAGGGAGTTAGATGTGGCCCTTGTGGCTAAAGGGATCAGGGGGTATGGAGAGAAGGCAGGTACAGGATACTGAGTTGGATGATCAGCCATGACCATATTGAATGTCGGTTCAGGCTCGAAGGGCACCTATTTTCTATGTTTCTATCTCTTCCTTTCTCCTTCCCGCCCCTCCCCTCACCCCCACATCAGTCTGAAGAAGGGTCTCAACCCGATACATCACCTATTCCTTCGCTCCATAGATGCTGCCTCACCCGCCGAGTTTCTCCAGTATTTTTGTCTACCTTTGATTTGCAGTGAGATTAGTGTTATTACTCAGCAAATGGCTGGAGCAAATTCAATGCCAGTTTCCTTGTAGAGTTTCTCTCTCCAACTCTAGCACTGCTGTAATGACTCAATATCATTACGTTGATGCCTCAGGTAAGGTTAGTCATGGGAATCTCAGAACATGTTCTTCCTCCACATTGCGAAACATTCCTCCCCTTGATAAAATGTCCGACATTTCCACACCAGGGAAGAAAAAGCAATGACTGTCTACCCTATCTACACCTGTCATCATTTCATCTACTATCACCTCCAACTCTCCAGCGGAAAAACAACTTTGTCCAATCTCTCGTTATAGTTAATCCCCTCTAATCCAGGCGGCATTCCGATAACAGGTAGACGCAAAATGCTGGAGTAACTCAGCGGGTGAGGCAGCATCTCTGGAGAGGAGGGATGGGCGATGTTTCGGGTCAAGACCCTCCGTCAGTCTGAAGAAGGGTCACGACCCAAAACGTCGCCCATTCCTTCCCTCCAGAGATGCTGCCTCACCCGCTGAGTTACTCCAGCGTTTTGTGTCTACCTTCGATTGCAGTTCTTTCTTGCAGCATTCGGATGAACCCGATTTGCACCCCTCCACTTCCTCCCTACAATGAGGTGACCACAACTGCACGCAGACCTCCAAATGTAACCTAACCAAAGTCCTATCAAGCAGCAACACTCAAAAGCCCCACCGGTTGAGGCAAGCGTACAAGAAGCTCTCAAAGTCTCTGCTGAAATTATCATTGACCATCACAGACACCAAACCACAGTATAGCCTCACATCTAAAATAGGTACGAAAATGGTGCTTTCTAGTCAACCATATCTCACATCCTGGGCTACACACTCCAAAGCAGCTAACTTTTGAAAATCTCATGTGAGATTAAGATCGCAATTCGGCATGTTTACAATCACTTGAGGGGGGACTGATTGATAAAATAGTGAAAGGCCTGGATAGTGGATGTGGAGAGGATGTTTCCACTAGTGGGAGAGTCTAGGACCAGAAGTCATATCCTCAGAATAAAAGGATGTTCCTTTAGGAAGGAGACGAGGAGGAATTTCTTTAGTCAGAGGGTTGTGAATCACGGAATCCTTTGCCAGACGGCTGTGGAGGCCAAAGGCAATAGACAATAGGTGCAGGAGCAGGGCATTCGGCCCTTCGAGCCAGCACCTCCATTCAATGTTATCATGGCTGATCATCCCTAATCAGTACCCCGTTCCTGCCTTCTCTGTGGATATTTTTAAGGCAGAGATAGATAGATTCTTGATTAGTACAGGTGTCAGAAGTCAGTGGTTATGGGGAGAAGGCAGGAGAATGGGGTTAGGAGAGAGATAGATCAGCCATGATTGAATGGCTGGGTAGACTTGATGGGCCGAATGGCCTAATTCTGCTCCTATCGAGAGAGACAGAGACAGAGACAGAGAGAGAGAGAGAGAGAAAGAAAGAGGAAGAA